>NC_141160.1:132178457-132478457 GCF_053477565.2 Lygodium microphyllum | reverse complement strand
ATGAGTTCAAAGTGGTAGATATGATTTGTGCATCCGAATAGTACTCATCAACATTTATGAGTTGCTCTCACAAGTCCTAAATTTTGTTCCAAGTGATCCTGAATAGAATCACCTTCATCCATTTTCAATGTCTCTAGCCCTTTCTTTAAGAAAGAGATGCGAGTCTCATTCTTGCCTACAAACATCTGCTCCAAAGTTAGCCAAGCTTCTCGTGAAGAAGCTGCTGAACGAATGCGGGGAACGATTGATCGCTGAACTACTAATGCAATCAACGACAAAGCGTGTGCATCTCGTGTATCCCATGTTTTTTGAGTTGTTGTTCTTTGGGGAAGTGGCTGAAGTGGAGCAGGCTGAGATGCCCGTGGTGCACGTCCTCTTGGAGGAGGAGTAGCTGGAGCCACAACTCCAGGTCGAGCTTCTTCTCCACTGACATAATCCCAAAGATTTTTAGTCATAAGTACATTCTTCATCATCATGAAGGACCAAAGTGAATAGTTATTTCCATCCAATCTGTCCTCCTTGGATACATAGGTAAAAACATCTCCTCCCTGATTTGCCATGATTTTCAATTACCAAAAAATGCAAAAGAGCAATGTCGAAGGGGGACTACATTGGGAATCTGAAAATTTCCAGAAATTGCAAGAAATAACTTTCTGCAATTAGTGTACAAAGGTGCACTCTGTCAAAATTATCTATTATGCATACAGTCCAACGTGCAATCAATGTTTCAGCAACACTCTACCAGCAAAATCCCCAAAATTTCTTGCCTCGGGTTTGTCAAAACAGTTTGTCAGTGACTATAACTGCAATGTGTATGCCAATGTTCCCAGAAAACATGAAAGCCCCAAAAAAAATTTATGAATGTGTCCAGAAATTGCATTTAATGTGTCTCAGACACATTTCCTGAATTCTGTGTCTGTGCCGGGGGAACCCCATCTTCCAAAAATTAATTTTGGTATAAAAAAGGTTAAAATTTTTAAAAAATTACCTTTGAAATAACGAATTGTTGCTGACCACCCCTCTGACCTGATGTGTGGTGCTGACGGGCGGCTTTGGGGCTAGACGGTGGCGGTGGAAAGGGCGGATGCTGTCCCAAGCGATTTCAGAGAAGCGGACGGCTGGCGGCAGTTTACAGGCGCAGCAACTGGTGTGTGGCAGAAAGGACGAGTTTGATGGAAAGTCTGGCGCAGAGACGTAGGTGGGTTGACTGGCGGCGCTTCAGACTGACGTGGCGAAGGAAGTGTCGCAGCAGGACTGGTGGCGGGGCACTACAGGTGACACGTACGATGGCCAGAGGGGAAGCAGGGTAGTGGCGCTGGGTGAGGAGCTGCTGGAGATGGGCAGCACTGGTGCTGGCGAGCAGGGGAAGGGCAGGAGCTGCCGCAAAGACTGAACAGAGCCAAGGCAAAGTTGGACTGAGCAAGAAGCTCCCGGAGGCTGAGTGGAGCTGAGCAGAACCCGAGCTGAGCTGAGCAGAGCCAATGCTCTGATTCCAAATGTGAGGGAGAACAAGATCGAAGCTCAGCACAAAAAACTAGTAGACAGTAGAGAGTGAAGCATGACACTCAATACAATAGACTGAAAGAGTGTAAACTGAAAGTACAATGTTCAACCCTTAAACCTTAGGTTTGTAGGGAGGTGTTCGCACCCGAACACGGTAAGTGCCCATAAGTGTGTGTCATAAGCACATACGAAATAATACCATAAGTCTGGGGGAAAAAACCTCTCCTACCGAGAGTAAAAAGTGCCCCAGTGTCCTATTGATCACCGACACTCCTATGTGAGCGTAGGCGTAAGTGAGGCGTGAGTAAAATACCCAACATTTCCAGACTCTATACTTGCTGCCTACCTCCTGGAGCTGTCGCCAACATCAAGAAAAAAGAGGACTCTAAAGTGAATTAATGAATGCTATAAATGAAGAAAAGAATATACAAGATGCTCAAGGGCAGAGCCATCCAACAGTCAGTGGCTCTCATGCAAGCGGGCTGAGGGAGGTGTCTATGTGTGTCGTCCACCGGAGACGGATCTTGAGTGCAACAACCACCAATCGGAGTAGAGACTGAAAACACAAAAACGACCTCATGTAGATGATGGAAATCGATCACCGGCAATAGTGGGAGGCTAGGCGACAGCTGTATAATGGCTGAAACCTACAAAACAAGGGTAAGGCTGAATGGTGGGCAGCCTGTCTATTTATAGATGTGGAAGGATCCTCCCAAATTAGGTTTTTGCATCTAGGACACAAAAACTCTCTAGAACTGCTCCTTGTTTAATGAAACTTTTGGAAATTTACTGTTTTGGGGCCAATACTAAAGAGCTAATCAGTAGGTAACGAATTAGCTCAACACCCACTCTAAAGCCCAGGACTGGAACCAAGAAGAGACTAGAAGAAAAGCTCAAGCCCATTTTTAACCCAAGGCATCCCACACCAAAGCAACCAGGGCATAAGATAACAAGTGCACATCAGTTGCCTTGTGGCCTACCAAGACTACTGAGGCCATTGTTATCTTACCAAGGGAGTTCAAGTAGTCACCCCAGGGAGGATAGGACATCGGAAAAAGGGTGCTTGTTGATTGCCTAGTAATCTACCAAGTCCCAGAAAGGAAAATGAAACCACATTATACCTTTTTTGGGGGGTGGGAGAATAGAGATGATTTGTGGCCTTTCAAGTAACTCCCCAGTGAGAAGATGCAGATATACCTAATGAAGGATGTCTACTTTTTGAGAGTCCTCTCTATTGAAGTTTACACATTGAAAATCATCCAGATCTTGCACATTAAAAAGAGAAACATGAGAGGTTTTTTATTCATATGACTCAAAGGGGTTGTATGAACTTAACATTGGGCCTAGCTGAGATAAAAAGATGGGTCGCTAGTCATCCCAAATATCATATATCCTCCATGATCAAAGAGGTGATTAGTCTCACTAAGAGGTCCAGATGTAGTAGCAAAGCTGGTAGGAGGAGTGTAAGCTCGACTATATGTGATGTGCAAGTAGTCTTCAAACTCCTCTCTCAAATGACTAAATCTTGAACAAGAGAAGAAAAAGAAGATAAAGCTGAAGGTGGGGTGTCATCTTCCTCACCGAGTCCATAATGCCTCCTCAGACCTCCAATGATGGAGAAGCCTGATAAGACATCATGGGATCCCGAGAAGATGTTAGAGACATTATGAATCAACTACGTGTCGCTCGTGCACCTCGCACAAAACCAAGCTTCCACAATATCTGCAAGATACTATTTACAAGAGCACCTACTTTGATATCATGCAAAGATATGCTAAGGTTAGAACTGAGAAAACACGAGCATCGCCCACGATTGAAACACAGAAACTCAGACAATGACATGCGAAATGCGAAACGCAAAACGAAAAAACACAAATATAAATAGAGAAGAAAGAGAACTCTAAAGTGAATGAATGAATGCTGTAAATGAAGGAAAGAATGTACAAGATACTCAAGGGTAGAGCTATCCAATAGTCGACGGCTCTCGTGGGAGCGGGCTGAGGGAGGTGTTAATGTGTAGTATCATCCACTAGAGATGGATCCTAAGTGCAACATCCACCAATTGGAGCAAAGGCTAATTAAGAAAAGTGTTGAAAACACAAAAACAACTTGATGTAGATTATGGAAGTTGGTCACCGGCAACATTGGGAGGCTAGTTGTTGGGATATAAAGGCCCGGTAACCTCCATGTATAGTACACGCACATTGTACATGTGAATGCACCCTTTACGTACCCTAAGTATAAATACATTTTATTCTTTGTGTACCAACACATTGTTGGTACACTCTTATCATCTCGTACATTCACTCTGCTCACTCTCTCAGGCCGTCACACTCACTCGTTCACTCCTGCTCGAGCTGCGTCCCTATCGCTTCCAACAACTAGTATCAGAGCATCAGATCCCGCACGCTTCCCAAGATTAATAAGTCTGGTCTGACCTAACGGGATCAGCTGACAAGAGCTAGGAGCAGCTATTAGGTGGACGTGAAGGACCAGGCGGGACCAAGATCAGTCGAGGTGCTGAGCGTGTGGCAACCAACAGGTAGTAGTCGCAGCGTGGAGCAGGCAGCGCTAGTGAGCACGACAATTCACGCAGGCAATAGTCACGACGACCTGCAAGGCGTAGGCGGGCACGACGAGCGTGAGACGGGGCATGAGACAGGCAGTGTGGCGACGGGTCCAGCTAAGCCGCCATCGGTCAGGTCACGGTGCGTGACTGACGCGATGGTCAACGGAACCCCCCCCCCCCCCCCCCCCCCGCCCCCCTCTCGGTCAGTTTTTTTTTAATTAAAAATTTTTCCTTCAATCTCTTCAATTACCACTTGCCTTGGTGGGAGTTCACACACCAGAGGCACAGTTTCAAAATCTGTGCAAATCCGGCCAGAGAATTTGGGGCTTTTCCCAGATTTGATCCCATCTAGGCCTGACAGTAAATTCCAAGTCAGAAATTGCAGACATTGTGAGAGGTGACCCAAATTAATTTAGGGATTTTACCAAATTTGTCGAAATTTCGCTCTTCTAGGCAAAATTTCCTGACATTGGATCCCAAAAATTTGGGGCTTTTCATGTATTGGCAAAGCTTTACTCAGCTGGGTCAAATTTGGGGCTTTTCATGTATGAGCCAAAAAGGACTCGATGTCCTTACGAGAGGGTTGATGGAAAAGGCTCTAAAGTTGACTTTTGTAACGAGGTTAGTTTGGAAAGCAAATAAAAATTTCCTTTTACTTTGGTGTCTCTCGTAAGTCCAATGTCTTGGACTTAGTGCATTCTGATGTATGTAGTATGCTTGTGAAATTATTGGGTGGTGCTGCATTTTTTGTCTCCTTTATTGATGATTGTTCCAAAAAGATTTGGGTATACCTGTTGAAAAAGAAAAGTGAAGTGTTTGCTGTCTTTAAAACTTTTCATGCATTTGTGACCACTCAAACAGGTAGAAAGCTGAAATGCTTGAGAAGTGATAATGGGGGTGAGTTCACATCTACTGAATTCAAGTCCTTTTGTGACTTGCATGGTATTAAGAGGGAGCTTACAGCCTCTTACAGCCCTTCTTCAAATGGGGTGGCTGAAAGATATAACAGGACTTTATGTGAAAGAGTGCGATGTATGCCGTCCACTGCTAATCTCCCTCATGCATTTTGGGGAGAGGCACTCGAAACCACGGTTCACATTTGCAACCACTCTCCAAAGAGGTCCTTAAATAATGGCATCCATGAGGAGGTTTGGTCTGGCAGATCGGCCTCATATGACCATTTACGCATATTTGGCTGTGATGCTTTTGTACATGTTAGGGATGAGCTGAGGAACAAACTTGACCCAAAATCCACCAAAGGCATTTTCATGGGCTATGGTAATGAGGGTGAATTTGGCTACAGAGTTGGTTACCTCAGTCCAAGAAAATTATTCGCAGCCGTAATGTTGTCTTTAATGGCGCAAAATTGCTGAAAGACACCTTAGCCTCTGATGAATATCTGAAAAATGTGAAATTTCAGAGTTTGCAGCCACCCATTACTTCAGAAAATGAGCCTCAAGGTGCTGTACCACAGGCTGAAACTGATGATCAGCCAGTTATTTTTGAGCCAGATGATGATGGACAGCAAATAGAAGCACAAGGAGGTCATGGACAGCAAGATAGGCTTGCTGATTATGAAAATGCAGGTGCTGGAAACGAAAATGAAGGTGTTGTACAGCATGAACAGCATGCTGAAAATGGTTTACAGCAGCAAATGAATGCTGAAAATAATATACCTCCAGATGTAGACCCAATTCCTGAAAATGTTGATCATTGGGTACGCAGGTCTACACGCGTAAGAAGGCAACCACATAGGTTTGACCCCTCCTTGCATTATGTGATGCTTACAGATGAGGGTGAGCCTCTTACATACAAAGAGGCCAAGTCATGTGAATTCAGCAGTAAGTGGGAGCTAGCTATGCTAGAAGAGATTAAATCTCTATATGCAAATGATACTTGGGATCTTGTGTCATTGCCAAAGGGAAGAAAACCACTTCCAAACAAATGGGTGTACAAAGTCAAAACAGTTGATGGGAAACCCAAGTACAAGGCAAGGCTAGTTGCCAAAGGTTATGCACAAAAGGAAGGGA
Organism: Lygodium microphyllum; assembly: GCF_053477565.2. NCBI lineage: Eukaryota > Viridiplantae > Streptophyta > Polypodiopsida > Schizaeales > Lygodiaceae > Lygodium > Lygodium microphyllum. The sequence continues at coordinate 132,472,355 of NC_141160.1, read as the reverse complement.
TTGACTTCCAAGAGGTCTTCTCACCTGTTGTGAAGATGACTACTTTACATGTGCTTTTTGCTCTTATTGCTGTTTTGAATTTAGAGCTGTATCAAATGGATGTAAAAACAGCTTTCTTGCTTGGTGACATTGATGAGGAAACCTACATGAAACAGCCCGAGGGCTTTGTAGTTCCTGGAAAAGAGCAAATGGTGTGTAAGCTAAAACGCAGCATGTATGGGCTGAAACAAGCACCACGGCAGTGGTACAAGAAGTTTTACACTTTTATGCTATCTCATGAGTTTACACATAGCCGTGCAGATCATTGCTTGTACATGGAAAAGGATACAAATGGCAGCCCCATCATACTTGTTTTGTATGTGGATGATATGTTACTAGCTGAGAAAAGAAAGACTAGCTTGGAGGCTCTCAAAAATCAGCTGAAATCAGCTTTCTCCATGAAAGATTTGGGGAATGCAGAGCATATTTTGGGCATGAGGATTCGTAGAGATAGAATGCAGAAATTGTTGTTTTTATCTCAAGAAAAGTACATTGGAAAGGTACTGGACAGATTCAACATGGCTGAAGCTAAGCCTTTTGGGGTACCCTTACCTCCTTATCTCAAGCTTAGCAAAGCCAACAGCCCGAAAGATGACGTGGAAGCCAATGCTATGAAGGGAGTTCCTTATGCATCAGCTTGTGGCTCTCTTATGTATGCTATGGTTGCTACTCGTCCAGACATTGCTCATACAGTGGGAGTTGTTAGCAGGTTTATGTCAAATCCTAGCAAAGCACATTGGGAGGCTGTCAAGTGTATTATTCGATACCTTAAGGGTACACAAAGAAAAAGTATTTGCTATGGGCAAGGTGCACTTAGTTTATAGGGTTATTGTGATGCAGACATGGCATGTGACTTGGGCACACATAGGTCCACCAACGGGTATGTCTTTACAGTTGCTGGTGGGGCTGTTTCTTGGTGTTCCAGGTTGTAGAATATTGTTGCACTGAGAACCACTGAAGCTGAATACATATCAGCTACTACTGAAGCTTCTAAGGAAGCTATATGGTTGAGCAAACTTGCAGATGATCTCGGCATGTCTATAGGTACTGCAGTTTTGGGATGTGATAGCCAGAGTGTTGTGTATCTGGCTAAGAATGCCATGTATCATTCACACACAAAGTAGGAAGATGGTCAAATCACATTGACCAAGATTAAAACACAAGATAACCCTGCAGATGTTCTCACTAAAAGTCTAAGCAAAGCTCAGTACAAGCATTGCATTCAACTAGTGGGAGTTGATTAGCTAGAAGTTCATATCAGACCTTTAAGTGGGAGGTTGTTGGGATATAAAGGCCCGGTAACCTCCGTGTATAGTACACGCACATTGTACATGTGAACGCACCCTTCACGTGCCCTAAGTATAAATACATTTTATTTTTTGTGTACCAACACATTGTTGGTACACTCTTATCGTTTCGTACTTTCACTCTACTCACACTCTCTCAAGCCGTCACACTCACTCGTTCACTCCTGTTCGAGCTGCGTCCCTATCGCTTCCAACAAGGCAACTGTTGTAGACCACATAAAAGTAGTCAGGCTAGACAGCTATCAAAAGAGAGCTGATGGTTGCTAAAACCTACAAGACAAAGATAAGGTTGAATTGTGAACAGCTTGTCTATTTATAGATGTGGAATGATTCTCCCAAGCTAGGTTTTTGCATGTGGAACCTAGAAACTCTCTAGAACCACTCCACATTCAATGAAACTTTTGCTAATTTATTGTTTTGGCACTGTTTTAAAGAGCTAACTAGTGCATAATGAAATTTTAGCTTAACATAAATTATAGCAAGTAATTCTTTCTCATAAATCTAGAAATCCCTTTCTGCACCATGGAGAACACGACTCTCATATTTCCAGCATTGGCCTGATTTGTGTTTGCATCTATAGCAGACCGTTTTTGTGTTTTCAGCACTTCTCATCATCAACCTCTACTCCATTTGGTAGGTTTTTCTTTTTTGCAAATAAAGTGTGGCTAATTATATTACTTCAGAAAAACCTTGAATACAAAGAAGTGCTCCTGCTCAACAGACTAGCTGGAGCTGATACAAAGTCACAGAAATATCAAATATACAGGCCACTCAGGGCCGTCTAAGGGGAATGGGGGCAAGAAGCCATGGAGGGGGCGTGTATCGCCATTTGGGGCTGCCTATCTGCATCACGAAAAACAAGTCCGGACATCCCCAAGTGCACATGAAGTGAAGACGGAGCTCTTGACGAGCTCGAGACTCGCCCTCCACCTAGTCCCATCGGCCGCGAAGGGAGTGGATGATGGAGGTCCAGAGCTCTGCCAAAGTCGCTTGTACAGAAAGTCTCTCTCCTCCAAAGACCTCCTGACACCGTGCCTTCCAGATATGCCACTCAGGGCCGTCTAGGGGGAATGGGGGCAAGAAGCCATGGAGGGGGGGTGTATCCCCATTTGGGGCTGCCTATCTGCATCACGAAAAACAAGTCCAGACATCCCCAAGTGCACATGAAGTGAAGACGAAGCGCCTGACGAGGAGCTCCTAACGAGCTCGAGACTCGCCCTCCACCTAGTCCCATCAGCCGCGAAGGGAGTGGATGATGGAGGTCCATCATCCACTAGGTGGAGGGACGAGCTCGAGACTCGCCCTCCACCTAGTCCCATCGGCCGCGAAGGGAGTGGATGATGGAGGTCTAGAGCTCTGCCAAAGTCGCCTGTACAGAAAGTCTCTCTCCTCCAAAGACCTCTTGACACCGTGCCTTCCAGATATGCCATCCAATGAGACTCGCTACGATCTCCCATACCTCAGAGCGGTTTGTTGTGGGCTCTAGTACCTGGCGGATGGGTAGAGCCTCCAAGCTAGCTACTGCACACGACCCAGCCTCAATAAGGAAGATCGTGTCATGCATCCTAACCTCATACAAAAGGTGACAACCCAGGCTAACCGCCTGCCAGCAGAAAGCTCCCCATGGATACATCCAAGGCTGGGTGCTATGCAGCGGAGGATGCGGCATGCTCCTCTCCACACTAACTGCGCTGCCTCACACGACCAAAGTGACAGATGACTCAGAAGAAGACTATGAAGCCAGAAGAAAACAGTCGGAATGGGTGAGCACGAGTCATTCCTTTCTCCTCCCAGCCTTGCCTAGTATATTGCTGGCCAGACCATCGTGATCCGATTGCCAGCCGTCAAACCTTGGTGAGTCCTACTATTCTTGGACTCTTTCTAGTTCTAGGCTCCCCTTAACCCCGTTCGGGCGCCCAAGAGCCCGGACGGTCATCCTCGTGCGTGTTTCCCTTGATTTACCTTAATGTCACATTAAATGTCACTTTAATGTCACATTCAATATTTGTGACCTTAATGTCACATTAAATATCACTTTAATGTCACATTAATGTCACATTTCCTTCCCCTTAAGAATCGGTTTCGTCCTCGAAAACGATACTTGGAAGGTCTAACTGTAAATCGGAAAACCTTTTCTTTAAAGTACTTACTCGCTCCCATGTTGAGCTTTCTTCTGAACAATCTTTCCACTTAACCAAACATTCTTGATAAATAGTATTCCTCATTCGTCTATTACGAACATTTAATATTCCTTAATTTACTTACATGAAAAACTGGATGTATTTTACTACCAGCAGGTAGTTGGAGCTTGTAAGCCAATTCTCCCACCTTTTAAAGTATTATGAAAGGACCACAATACCTTGGTGAAAGCTTTGGACATTGTCCCTTTTTCATAGTTTTAGTTTGTTCACGCACCTTAAGATAGACCAATTCTCCTTCTTCAAAGGAGATGTTTCTTCGGTGAGGATCTGCATATACTCTAGCTGCCTGAACCTTTTCCTTATGCACTCCTATTGCAAAAGGAGCTCTGGGCTAAAACCCATACATTAACATAAATGGACTATATCCAGTGGAAGAGTGCTTGGCACTATTATATGCAAACTCTGCTATTGGTAGATATTCTTCCCAATTAGTTTGCCTTATACTTACATATGCCCTAAGCATATCTTCAAGAATTTGGTTAACCCTTTCAGTTTACCCATCTGTTTGCGGATGATCCGCCGTACTCATGCTAAGTTTAGTATCCAATTTCCTAAATACCGCACGCCAAAATTGGCTATCAAATTTTCTATCCCGATCAGAAACTATATTTGCCGGAAGGCCATACATTTGGTATATGTTCTCTACGAACAATCTAGCCAATTCTGGTGTTTTAACATCAGTTGAAGTTGGAATGAACCTAGCCATTTTGGTTAACCTATCCACAATCACCAACACAGAGTCGTGCCCCCTCTGTATTCTGGGTAAAGCAACAATAAAGTCCATGGAGATACTCTCCCATTTTCCCGAAGGAATTTCTAGTGGATGGAGAAGTCCTCCCATTTTTAATCTTTCAGCTTTATTAACCTGGCATTTATTACATTTGACCACATAGTCAAGGACGTCCTTATTCATTCCAGGCCAATAGAACTACCTTTTAATAAGACTATAAGTCTTATTAACTCCTCGATGTCCCGCGCTAGGGGTATCATGACACTCAAAGAGTATCTGGCGCCTTATTTCTGTATCTTTCGGGACACATACTCTACCCTTGTAGAGTAAATAACCATTATCAATGGTAAAATTCTTCCACTTGAATCGAGTTCGAGCAACCCCTGATGCTCCATTTCCTTGTTGAACATCCTCAGATATTCCTTCCTCAGTAGAAGCACTTTCATTTGGATCCCCATTTTTTATTGCTTTCCATATGTTGGAATATGCCGGATCAACCTGGCATTTCCCTTTTAAAGATTCAAGCAAGTTGGAAGTGAACTGAGTAAAACTCAATTCATTAATGATGGGCATTCTGCTGAGTGCATCAGCTACTATATTATACTTTCCTTTTCTATATCTTATCTCATAGTCAAACTCTTGGAGGAGTTCGGCCCATCTAGCTTTACGCCCATGTAAATCCGGTTGATCATTAAGCCACTTAATGCTTTCATGATCCGATAAAATCAAAAGTTTGGCACCGTACAGATAGTGCCTCCATTTCTTCATTGCATGTACTATTGCATATAGCTCCCTTTCATAAACAGAATAATTCTGTTTCGCACGGTCTAATTTCTTGCTTTCAAAAGCAACTGGTCGACCTTCTTGTAATAAGACCGCGCCTATCGTCTTATCACTGGCATCAACTTCAACCACAAACGGTTTATTGGGATCCACTATTAATAATACTGGAGCTGTAGCAATAGCTACCTTAAGTTTTTGAAAACTTTCATTTTGGTCTATTCCCCAATTAAAACTTTTTCCTTTCCCTTTAAGTTGGTCTGTCATTGGAACAGCTATTTTGGCATAATCTCGAATGAATCTACAATAAAATCCAGATAAACCTAGGAAGATCTGCAGCTCTTCCAGGTTCCTTGGAGGTGGCCATTCAATAATTGCCCTTACTTTTTCTGGATCCATGTTTATTCCCTCTTTCGAGATAATATGCCCCAAATATTTGACCTCTTGTGCAAAGAATTCACATTTAGTTTTCTTCGCATAAAGGGAATGTGTTCTTAACAGTTGGAATACTAATTGTAAGTGTTCCAAATGTTCTTCTCTTGATTTACTAAAGATCAAGATATCATCCAAGAAGACTACTACAAAATGTCCTAGATAGGGCCGTAAAACACTATTCATCAACTTCATAAAGGTAGCTGGTGCATTAGTGAGGCCAAAAGGCATCACCAAAAAATCATAATGCCCGTATCTAGTACGAAATGCTGTCTTGGGAACATCTTGTGCCTTAATTCTTACTTGGTGATAACCTGATCTTAAATCTATCTTTGTGAAGAATTTTACCCCTTGCAATTGATCAAAAAAATCTTCCATTCTGGGCATAGGAAATTTATTCTTCACCGTTATTTTATTAAGTGCTCTATAGTCAACACAAAGTCGCATAGAACCATCTTTTTTCTTTACCAATAAAATTGGTGAAGCCCAAGGTGAATTACTGGGTTGAATAAACCCTTTATCCAGGTAATCCTTAATTTGTCTTTCAACTTCTTGGTGCTGTGTTTCACTTAACCTATACGGTGGTTTAGAAATAGGGTGTGTATCCTTATTTATGTCAATTGGGTGATTTATATTACCCCTATCTGGTGGAAGGCCACTTGGTAAATCAGAAGGAAACACATCTTTAAAATCATCTAACAAACTACTTAATTCATTATTAACATTCAACTCACAAACATAAGAAAATTGTTGCTTTATATTACAGAAAGTAAAAGTGTTCTGTACAGGAAGAGACCATAACATATATATCTCACAAACTTCCTTCTTTATCAGCTTCTAAACTTCAGTAGAACACAGCAAAGGATTATCAGATACTTCATGTTCACCTTGAATGACAAAAGTCTTACCATCCCTTTCAAATTCCAGTGTATTATGATGGTAACTACGTTTTAAGGATGGTTCCAATCCCCATAGCCACTCCCTCCCTAGAGCAATATCAGCTCTTTCCATGTTCATAATTTGGAAATTAAGTTTATCTTTATATCCTTGAATCTCAATTTCCAAATTGGATACCATTGTATCCCATATTTTATTGTCTTGGCCTTGCATCATACGAACAACATATTGATGCCCACTCTTTTATTGGGGAAGTTTCAATTTTTTGACAAGTGCATAATTAATAAAATTATGTGTAGCAGAGCAGATTGCTACAACTGACTCCACTCCGGCTGGCTAGTCCAATGGGACTATGCCTCCCGCCGCTACTGCGCGATCTGCTCCATCTGCTCGAGCGTCTATTGGATATGTAGCACATGAATAGTCTTAGCAATCTATCTCCTTCACTACTCCTGAGGGATTGGCTAATTTGTCTACTAGTGATTTACCTATTGCACTTTACGCATCCATTCCTAAGACATCCATTGCACCTTCTAGAACTACTTTTCCACCTCACCATGTACGATGGTAGCCACACACATAGCCTTTCTCTTTTTAAACTTCAACTAGATACTTACATACTCATTGCATTGCACTTAGCTTTGCTTTCTTTTATTTTTCGGTTTGTTTTTACAGTATCTCAATACTCACATCTGTGCTTGCAGATTTTTTTCTCTTTTGCAAGGTTTTGTATTTCAATATCGGGCTAACATGCAAGCTTGCACAAGTCCTTTTTGAGCTGGAGACAGGAGATGCGCACCAGTCCTTTCGTGGTTCCATCTACTTGGAGTTTTGCTCTTCTACCAGAATGAAGGCTTCCCCTCTTGCGGCAGATCATGCAACATCTCTCTTGATGCTATCATGGTGGTGACTTCTTTCCTTGCTCTTTCAATAGGGATGCTTCATCGTTTCACGCACATGGTTCTCAGCACCACATGAAGACCGACATCCTCAGACTCCTCTTTCTTCTTCGACATTGACATCCAAGTTGAGAGAGGGTTCCTACCCTTCTTGGTATTCTATAGGTTTCGGCACTTGTCTTCGACATCGGCCTTCCCTCTATTATACCTTCATCTATGCATTGCATGATTTCATTATCTTTGTACTAGGACACTTGGGCAGGTCAAAAATTGTAGGGCTTGGTACGCCATTGGGCAACCGGCAAGCACTCTTTGTCCGCTACCCTGTCCTCTTTGGGATGACTACTCGGACTCCCTTGGTAAGATAACAATGGCCTCTATAGTCTTGATAGACCACTAGGCAGCCGGCGTGCACCCTTTGTCCGATGCCCTAGTCCTCCTTTGGGGTGGGACGCCTTGGGGTAAACATTGCAGGCCTTCCCTTTTAGACTCAGTTTTGGGCTTGAGAGGGGGTGTTGAGCTAAAACACGCTTTAGAGCTTATTAGCATTTTTAAACAACCCCAAAACACACTTAATTAATAAAAAATACAAATTTAGTGAGCACTTTGAGAGAGTTTCGGTGGTCCCCCAAAACCCTCCTTTTTTTCTGCACCCTTCAATATCTATAAACAGACAAGCTACCCACCATCCAACTGTTAGAGATCAGATCAGGGCAGCAGGGCAGGTGGCCTGGTGCAGTCGGACTGCACAGTCGGACTGCCACGTGGCAGTCCGACCTGCAGCAGGCGGCGCCCTCTTTTGCCCGGTTTTTCGGCTATTTATACCCGACTTCTTCAGAAGTCTGGTACACTTCTCTGCTCGTAGATTACAGACAGGTGACACGCGCAGATCCCGTCTCTGTTCACAGATTTCAGACAACAGACAGTGCAGACTGCAGCGGACTTCAAGGTGAACAGCAGGTTGCATCGTTGAGGTGGAGACACGCAGTCCAGCGCACTGTGCCCGTGTATATATCTGCATATCTTTGTATTCAGCATTCTTTATACAGCAGATTTTCATCGTCCACTGTCTCTCTCTCTCTCTTCTCTCTCTGCGTTCTCTCTCTCTCAGTCCTACGCTTCCGCACCGCTGCACTCTGACATGGTATCAGAGCAGTGTATGAGGGCTGACTGAGTGCAGAATCAACCTGAAGAGGAGTTTCCATCGCGACACAAATTTGCATTTTTTGCGTTTAAGGGCAGACAGGAGGGCTGCGCCTTGGAACAAGGCTGAAACGAGTGTGGGCGCACAGGAAAGGAGTACAAGTGGTGGATTTGCTGCTGTTTACTGCTGTTTAACGCGGAGGAAGTTTGAGTTTTCAGCCTACAAGTGCAGGTTTTGCTTTTTCATCGCCTCCGGCGGGTGAAGAAGGTTCAGGAAGCGGAAGAGCCTTAGCAGGCTGAGTTTTCCCAATCAGAGGGGGCTGCTTTTGCGTTTGTGAAGGCATTGCAGGTGAAGATGTCTACAGAGATTGACTTGGAGTTCCAGGCGATTATGGACCGGAAGGTGCCTGTCTTACCGGCTCTTCCTGTGGATCAGAAGGTCGACGGCGACAACTACCGCATTTGGCGCGTCATGATGTTGGCCATCCTTGAGTCCTATGATTTGGCGGAGCTAGTACAGGAGGAGATTGACCGGCCCTCGATAAGAGATGAGTCCAAACTCTCTTCCGATGCTCGTGCGGAGTTGGCCAAGGCCCAATCTCATTGGGACAAACTGAATGCCAGGATTCGATCCTTTCTCTTTCTATAATGCACTACAGCCATGATCGCTCACATCGAGCACTTGACAGTGGCTCGAGAGATATGGCTGGAGCTTGATCAGATGTACAATCGGATGACCCTAATGAAGCGGGTTTCTTTGGAGGTACAGATGCGGACCTTGTCCGTAAATAAGTCTTCTTCGCTACGGGAGCACATTAACAAGCTAAGGCAGCTTCAGATGCAGGTTCAAAATGCGGGGAAGCCGATTTCCTCCGAAGACATGGCGATCACACTATTGTCCCAGTTGCCGCCATGATTCGGTACATTTTACTCTGCCCTTATTGCTTCGGGGCGAGAGTCTACTCTTCGGTGGGAAGAGTTGGTTCCTATGGTCTTGGACCAAGAGGAACAGTTAAAGGGACAGAATGCTTCCAAGTTGGAGGCGCTGACCGGTCAAGTCTCTCAGAAGAAGGGGAAGGACCAAAAGAAGAAGAAGGGGGATACCAAGTCCAAGAAGGACAAGGACAAAGACTCCACATGCCATATTTGTGGAAAGACTGGCCATTGAAAGAAGGATTGCCCTGACAAAGACACGAAGGACACCAAGAAGAAGGACACCAAGGATTCTGGAGCGGTGGCTGCACCCTCATCAGCTGCATTTCTTCATTTAGCTGTCATTGAGGACGCTTCACCGAATGCTTCTGATGCTGCGATGACGGCTCCCCACGCTCGAGAGTGGATTGTTGATAGTGGTGCCTCACGGCACATGACTCCTTCATCAGATGGTGTTGCCCAGTTGCGACCCTCGCGTGGGCAGATTCTCATTGGAGACAGCTCTTCAGTATCTATTGCAGGTCAGGGTACGATGCAGCTTATTTCCGATGGACGAGGTGGTACCCATACCTTGGAGGTTTTGCATATACCAGGATTAGAGTATCATCTCCTTTCAGTTCATAAGATTTGCTCCCTTGGTCTTTTGGTGGAGTTTGACAGTACTACGGTGCGAGTCCTTGATCGTGGATCGAGGAAGGTTCTCTCATCCGGATATGAGGAGAACGGCATTTACAAACTGAAGTCTTCCACCGCCCTCTCTACTCTTCTTCTTACCTCTCAGTCACAGTCAGAGTTATGGCATGCTCGGTTTGGTCACCTGAACTATGATTATCTTCGGAGGGCGTCACGTGGATAGCTTGTTCGAGGGTTGCTGGATATAGTGGTGAGCCAGCAGCCATGTATCTCCTGCATTCGGGGGAAGCAGCATAGGGATGCCATTCTCCACACAGCTTCGCGGCGGTCTACTTCACCGATGGAGCTAGTATCTACGGATCTATGTGGCCCTATGAGGAATGAGTCCTTGCGTGGGAGCTCGTACTTCATGCTGATCGTGGATGACTACAGCAGGATGACATGGGCCTATTTTTTGGCATTAAAGTCAGAAGCTTTCTCACACTTCAAGGATTGGCTTCTCTTTGAGGAGAACCGATCGGGCCGAAAGTTGAAGACCTTGCGATCCGACAAGGGAGGTGAATTTGTTTCTAATGAGTTTGCTCGGTTTTGTGCAGATAGAGGAATTCACCAGGAGTTTGCCAATACCAACACTCCTCAAGAAAATGGTATTCTTGAACGGAAGAACCGCAGTGTGATCGAGATGGCGCACACCATGATGGAGCACCGACAGACCCCTCAGGTTCTGTGGGCCGAGGCTGTGGCTACTGCAGTCCATATCCTTAATCGATCCCCTACTTCGGCCGTGGAAGGGATGACCCCATTTGAGGCTTATTTTGGGACGAAGCCAGATGTTTCTTATTTTCGGATCTTTGGGTGTGATGCCTATGTTCACATTCCCAAGGCTCACCGTGATAAATTTGAAGCAGCTTCCCGAAAACAGGTATTTGTTGGCTACAGCTCCCAGTCCCAAGGCTACCGCCTATATGATCCCGTCAAGCGGGATGTGTACACTAGCCGTGATGTGCGGTTTGTGGAGGTTCCGGCTACTTCAACGGGTGAGGAGCATCCCGTTCTTGGAGATCCAGGGGAGAGTTGGGCTCCTTCTACAGTTCCATTGGAGCCCGTACCTTTTAATTATGATTCTGTTTCTGACACAGAGTCTACTGTTCCACCGGACACCTCAGGGGAGTTACCACTGATTCAGGGATCGAGGGGGTTCCTGAGGAGTGGGGACCGCAGGATGGTCCGCGGCGGTCACGGCGGCACCAGGCACATTCTATGGAGCTTGTTTGCTCCAACTATTGTTTGATGACCCGTGTTATGCAGGATCGAGAGCCCACCTCCGTGAAGGAGGCTTTACAGTCCGCACCATGGAAGAAAGCTATGGAAGCCGAGTTGGAGGCTATTGAGAGGAATGGCACTTGGTCCCTCGTGCCCCGCCCCCCCAAGAAGAAGGTGATTGGAGTCAAGTGGGTCTTCAAGACCAAATACCTTAGCGATGGTTCTTTGGATAAGCACAAGGCTCCCCTTGTTGCTAAAGGTTTTGCACAACGCCCAGGTATTGACTGTCATGATACTTTTGCCCCCACAGCTCGTATGGCGACCATTAGAGCTGTTCTTGCTTTGGCTGGCCATAGGAGATGGCCTGTTTATCAGTTGGATGTGAAGTCAGCCTTCCTCAATGGTGATTTGAAGGAGGAGATCTATGTTGAGCAGCCTCCTAGCTTTGGATCTTCAGATGGGAAAGTCTACAGGTTGAAGAAGGCCTTGTATGGCCTCAAGCAGGCTCCGCGTGCATGGAATGAGAAGATTGATTCGTTCCTCCAATCTCAGTTGGGATATCGGCGGTCCAAGGCCGATCCGCAGCTGTATGTTCACACTTCCGAGGATGGTTGTGTGCTGTTTGTCTTATATGTTGATGATTTGATTGTCACAGGTGATGATGCACAGCAGGTCCAAGAGACGAAGTCAACTTTACATCGGACGTTCGAGATGACGGACTTGGGTCTACTACATTTCTTTTTGGGCCATGAGATTTATCAGTCTCAGAGGGGGATCTTTATCTCTCAACAGAGATATGTACACGAGCTCTTGGTGTCTTTTGAGATGGAGGATTGTCGGGCTCTATCTACTCCTATGGATCCGACTGGAAGGCCACTTCCCATTCAGCTTCTCCTTTGGCGGATGCGTCCCGCTATCGTCAGTTATTGGGTCCTTGATTTGGCTTCTCAACACTAGGGTTGATCTATGTTTTGCTGTTGGGCTCTTGGCAGGGTTCATGAGTGAACCTCAGACGGTGCATTGGCAGGCTGCTAGGAGGATACTTCAGTATTTGAGGGGGACGTTTGATTTAGGGATTCATTACCCCGCAGGGACAGATGGGTCAGATCTTGTACTTGCAGGTTGGAGCGACTCGGATTGGGCCGGTGATGTGGACCACAGGCGGTCTACTACAGGTTACTGTTTTACTTTGGGTGCAGGTGTTATTTCATGGAGTAGCAAGAAGCAGCCCATGGTAGCCCTTTCGTCTACTGAGGCGGAGTATCGGGCCGCGTCTTCCACCACATCCGAGGCTGTGTGGCTTCGGAGATCATTGGAGGAGCTTGGGTGCCCCCAAACTCGTCCTACTTTGCTGCGATGTGACAATGAGAGTTGCATTGCCTTGGCAAGGAACCCTGTTTTTCATGCCCGGACGAAGCACAAAGAGATCCAGTACCACTTCATCCGAGAAAAGCTTCTGGATGAGATCATCACTGTGGAGTACTGCAAGACGGAGGACAATCTTGCGGATTTGTTTACGAAGGCACTTCCTCAGGCTCTACTTCGGAGACATTCCAGATCCCTCAGGCTTCTGCCCTGCCCAAGCTCTGAGAGGGGTGTTAGAGATCAGATCAGGGCAGCAGGGCAGGTGGCCTGGTGCAGTCGAACTGCATGCAGTCGGACTGCACAGTCGAACTGCCACGTGGCAGTCCGACCTGCAGCAGGCAGTCGGCTGCATTTAATGCAGCCGACTGGGCATTTAATGCAGCCGACTGGGCATTTCTGGCACCCTCTTTTGCCCGGTTTTTCGGCTATTTATACCCGACTTCTTCAGCAGTCTGGTACACTTCTCTGCTCGCAGATTACAAACCGGTGACACGCGCAGATTCCGTCTCTGTTCACAGATTTCAGACAGCAGACAGTGCAGACTGCAGCGAACTTCGAGGTGAACAGCAGGTTGCATCGTCGAGGTGGAGACACGCAGTCCAGCGCACTGCGCCCGTGTATATATCTGCATATCTTTGTATTCAGCATTCTTTATACAGCAGATTTTCATCGTCCACTGTCTCTTTCTCTCTCTTCTCTCTCTGCGTTCTCTCTCTCTCAGTCCTACGCTTCCGCACCGCTGCACTCTGACACCAACCTTATCCTTTTGTGCAACCATCTTACTCTACCAGGCGAATTTCAACCATCTGTTATCCATCCGGTAAACTATCGACATCAACAAACACCACTCTATTGTCGCCTCAATTCCCTGACACTCTAGTGATCAAGCATTTGGTGTTTCCTACACTCCGACTGGTGGCCATAGCACTTGGGATTTGTCTCCAGTGAACATCACTCTCCGACACACCATTGATTTGCCCTTGGGCATTCTGTACAAAACTATTACAACAAACATTTATTATAAAATTGAGAAATGCAAATTAAATCACAATCTTGGACAATGGATACCTTGATGGCTAGCAAGTCTCTGCACCACGTGGTTCGTGACATGGTATCATAGTGGTGCCATTGAGAGAGGTTGATTTTGAAGGATTTGAGTAAGTAAGAAATGAGGAAGAAGCTCTTCCATTTTTCCACTCTTTCACTTGGATAGTGCCTGTGGAGGCACGAGAAGCAGGGCGGACCAAAAATCACAGATTGCTGTGAGATTTGGTGTGCAAGTAAAGTACTGTATATTCTATAAATAGCCCTTAAGGGCTTGCTCATTGTTTTTTTTGGCCATTTTAGGCCATTTTGCACCATGTTTTAGATCACTGACATGTGTTTCGTGGTATATTGCAATTATAGTTGCGGCAATTGAAACTGGGTATATAGGTTATAGATTTAGAATCTTTAAGTCCAAAGGTATTTTTGTCATACATCTTGCATTGACTACATATATCTCAAGTGCCATACATGGATGTGTTGATCACTAAGAGTGTGTACCTACACTTGCATACAAGTATTAATCTCCAAATCACCAGGAACTGGGCAAAGTTCCCCTTAGGCCGGGTTTTGCATCCCTTGAGAGTCTTAAGTAGTAAGAGAGGGTCACCTCTCTTTTGGCTTATCATCTCGCTTGGCATCAGCCTTTTCCTTAGCCAAAGTATACATGGTAGACATTTTAAACTATGAAACCAACATGACATGCATTGAAAAGTAGATATTGGACCTTTTCATGAGATGTAAAGATTGAACAAGAGCTTGGATGGGGCTTAGCCCTTGATTCAGGCAATCAATTGGCCTTCATCTGCTTTGATGGAGATGGAAAATCCCCCAAATTCATTGATTTAATGGTCCTTCCACTTGAATTTGACTGAAAATAGCTTCAGCACTATTAAATCCAAGTCTTGGAGCTTCCAATTTTTGGCATGCTTCCCGAGATTGCTGCTAAACCCCAATTTCTGCTCTGCAAATTAAGGTTTGCAGCAAAGAAATCTGAAATTTCTCAGCCTAATGATCTCAATGCTGTAATCTTTGGAGCAAGGTTGTAGAAAAGTTAGGAGATGAGAGAGAATGCTGAGGAGAGAGAAAATTCAAACTTTCTTCATCGCGAAGACAAACAGCCATGGAAGCTATCACCTACAACTTAGGACTGCCAGAAAGACTACTACCCCCTCCTTTATGCTGTCACCTACACCAAAAGAACCTTGGGCTGCTGTCATCTACTCTTGGAAGGCTCCAAATTACTGTCACTTGCTATAGGAATGATCCATGGCGAGCTACAAATCACATCAACAACCTCTCCTTGCTCTCTAACAGCCTCCTCCTCTCTCCTGATGGCTAGAATGGACTCCACCAACCTCTAAAAACGTTTTTTCCACTTGCATGGGACATTTGCCAAGTGGCAACCTTCTTATCCCATTTTCAACATTATCCCCTATTAAATATTAATTTCCAATCTTTAAATACTGAAAATTAAACTAATAATTATTTTGATATCCAAAAAAATAATATGACTGGCCAATAATCAAATTGGCTAGGAAACTTCCATTCCTGAGTGTCTCTACGCCAACTTTGACCATCAAATTGGCATTAGGTACCATTAAATGTCACTTCTCTAATGTTACCAAGTGACACTTATGGCCAAATGAATGGCCTAGGCCAACAACTTGCTCCACATACTACCAAGTATCTGTGCAACATAACTTATAGCAGCTTTTGCCTTTGACATCCCATGATTTCCTCGGGCCTCGGGCTCGTAAGTTTACTCTAACACTAGTTCTACTTAACTATGTGATTAAAAATTAATCCACATATTAAGTGAGGTTTCAAAAATACATGTCCTCGTGGGCCATGGCAAGGTGCATCTTCATTCAATTCTCAATTTGATGCATTTAATGGACAAAGGGAACCAACCATGTTTCCCATAACAACATCAATCACTAATCCATTTGGACTCCCACCATCTCTCCCTCATCTTCCGTTGCATCTTCCTTTCCACCTCCATTAAGTGCATGTTACCACCACACACTACACTAAGGGATTCAAAACACTTGGGCATAATCTTTAAGACCTCTACATACCCATTTCTGAGTGGTGTAGCTATGATAGAGACTAGATCTCCCACACACACTTTTGAGTTATCCATCTAGGAGTGTATCCTAGCCATACTCGAGCGTGCATCATTTGGTACTGCAGTTTGCCTTTATGGCATTATCTAGGGGACCATCTGGTCACTTTGTTATGCCCCAACCGACATTTGGATAGAGACTATCGAGTCCCAATGCCTTCACCTCCACCTTCGGTACCATATGGAACTATGACAGTTTTGGTACCTCCACATCAATCTGCACTTCTTGGACATCGGCAACCTATTTCTGCCTATCCACCATTACCCCCTCCTCCTCCATATCCACCACCACCACTACCATCTTACCCTCCACTATACCCCACCCATCCACCTTCTCACACACCTGATGGTTTTAGCTTCTCATCAGCCAAGCATGCATTTAATAACAAGACTCATTTCAACGGGCCAAACTACACCACTTGGTCTAACTTGATTAGCCATGTCTTAGACTTTCAAAACCTATGGGATTCAGTGCAAGGGTTGGAACCCCAACTTGATCCCGCACTTATTCCATATGAGATCATCTACTCGTGGAAGGCTTGTAACGCCTCCACTATTGTCGAGCTTATGCAAGGCTCATTACTTGAATTTCACTCTTAACTTCAGCATTTTGACTTAGCATTCGACCATTGGCCACACTTGACTAACCACTATGCAACTCAAGATAGGACTCATCACATCAATTAGAATCATGAGCTCCAAAATTTTAAAATCATAGACAACGATGACTTGAAAGTCAAACTAGTTGAGTATGGGTATCTTCTCACTGAGTTCTCCACCACTAGGGCTCCTAAGTCCTCTAACAATCAAGTTACCCTATTCCTCAATAACTACAAAGAAAATATTTCCATTTTATGCAACAAATGATTTCACAACCTCGGATGCCCACATTTTATGAATTTGAGTATCAACTATTGTGTCATGCGCAATCGTTCAATCAATTTCATAAGCATCCTCGATAGAGGGGGCTCTCGTTGCATCTTCTCAGAAGGGACAACAGGGCAAGGGCAAACAAAATTCAAACTCAAATCAAAATCAAACTCAAAACAAGGCTAGTGAATCCCAAGGAACCACATAATGTACTATCAAACCTAGATGGCAAAATGTATCTAAGAAGAATAGGTATTGTGAACATTGTCAAAAGATTGGCCATTATAATGACGAGTGTCAATCTAAGGCAAAAGACACACAACCAAAATCCAAGAATCAAACCCTTACACCCATATCAAGTAACCCCCCACACGAAAAGCAGAATGGTGGCAATCCCCAAAAAAGGCAATGGCAAGGCCAGATCCACACTTTCACTAGTCAACCATCACAGTCGACGAATTTCTAAACTCCAAAAAGTTTTGTTTGGCTGCACTACAAAGGCCAACATCATCTCCTTACAAACATCAAATACGAGTCTCGTTCACATTTGCGAGTTCCCTCCCGACAAGGTCATTGCAAATATCCACTCGTCGCCACCAAGCACACCAGCACTGTTTGGCTTGTGGATAATGGAGCTACTCATCACATGACTCCTATAGAGCACATTTTCATTTTCCAAGCCCCTACAATCGGGAGAGTTTGTGTAAGAAATAACTCCTCAATCAAGATTCAGGCCCAAGGTCACGTCAATTTTGCCATTGACTCTAGCTTCATTTGATGATGTTTATTATGTTCCCCAACTTGGGGTGAACTTGTTGTCCGTTCAACAACTTTGCCAATTGGAGCGAGCAATTTTTTTCACAACGACCACAATCAAGGTCCTAGACTCTCAGATTGCTTTAGTGATTATTTGAGGAAAGGCACAAACTAATGGCCTTTACCACATGACCCATTTTCTTACCGAGCCGACTATCACTGACTTGGGAGTTTCATCGTCTTTTTTGGCTCTCGACATGTTGTTTCACACTTCAAAGTCTTCAATAGTCATGCTTATACGCACAACCATTATGACAAGCAAGAAAAGCTCACCCCTCAAGCTGATCTCTTGGTCTTTGTAGGCTATTCTTCCAAAGCAAAAGCCTACCATTTGTTTGATCCTCGAACAAACAAGATGATCGTTAGGGGGAATATCATCTTGTGAAAGTACATGGATCTAGAGCATGGCAAGAGTTATGGAGGACGGAAAGTGAAGAGAGGACTCATGAAGACATGACTTAGACACTGACTATCACACAAGTGAATTAGGTTTTAAGATTGAGACTTGAACTCATAAACACAGTCTTGTGTGTGGACAATGACACTGACACTTTACTGAAAAGAAAAGAGTACTATCATTGCATTAAGAAAAGGAAGCAAGTACAATGCTTTATAGGAAAGTAGAAAACTGCAGTAGGCACCACTGTGCATATGGGATAGGTAAGCCTGCATGTCCTTGGCCCTGAAGCTCCATACAAAGAGGCTGTCAGTGAGTGTGATTGCTGAATCTCAACACCCCTCCTCAATCACAACTAGAAAGGCACAAAGTGTGTAGAGGCTGTAATGAGAACCACCTGCAAAGTGTGGGCACACCACAAACATGGTAGACACCAGAGGCTGTCGCAGAAAAGACTAAGTGTGGGCACCAAAACATGATGGACATCCAGAGGCTGTAACAGGGGCCTCACAAAGTGTACAGGGACTGTAATGCCAAGTTACATGAGGAGTTTACAAAGCTTATGGCAGGAAGCATTAGGGCAAGGAAATACAAGGCTTTTAAAACAGTCTATCAGAGTAATGAGAGTAGAAGGACTGATGAGGCTTGTCATTCCGATCCTGGTGGTCTTCATCTTCATCTTCATCTTCTTCTTTTGGTCCATGGTCTTCTTCTTCTTTCACAGCTGCAAGATAGGCCTTTTGGGACCTCTTTCTAACATGACAGAACTTCTCAGTGTGTCCGGTCCTTTTGCAGAAGTCATAGAAGAGCGGTTCCTTTTTACCTTTGTATCTGTTGTTGACATATAACATTTGTTCATCCTTTGAAGTGCTAGGCTCTTCTTTGCTTTTAAGTTTCTTTTCTTCCTCTAGCAGAGAGGCTTTAATATCAACTAGTTTAGGCTCAGGCATATTGGTTAGAGTAGTTGATACATTATCATAGGCAGAAGGCAGACTTTTTAACAAGACACCAATACAAATATCTTCATCCATTTTTAGCTTTATCCCTGCAAGCTGAGTTAAAAGACTTTCCATGTAATTCAAATGAGATGCTAGGGATGTATGAGGCTTCATATCAAGTCGGAAAAATTCAATCAGTAGACCATACTTAGATGACTTTGACTGTGCACCAAACAAGGTATCCAATTTGTCCCAAGTGTCATGGGACATGTCACAGGCATCCACATGATGGATGTAGCTGTCATCCAATTCCAGCTTAATGATGGCTTGTGCCTTGTCATCATTCTTCTGCCAAGTAACTGCAAGGTCCGCATCCCGAGGTTTCTTCTCTTTGCCATTGGTAATGGCCCAAAGACCCTTCTTCATCAAAATGAGCTTGATGCGGGTTTGCCAGGTGTGAAACCCGACTCCCTTGAACCGAGCATTTGGAGAGTCTTTTCCCATGTTGGATGGCTGAAGCAGCAGCAAATCAGCACCAATTTCTCAGATTTCAGTAGCAGAAGAGTTGGTTGTGTCACAAGACACAAGTGCTAAGAGCACTAGATGAGTGTCAATGGACACTATGTTTGTATCTTCTTCCTTGAGTTTTCCAAATTTGCAAAATTCTTCAAGATCTTCAAAATCCAAACCTTCCCCTTCTTGATTTGATGCTGGGAACTTCAGATTTAGTAGGCTTTAGCTTGGTTTAGTGGCAGGAGTGAGAAACTGAGAGAAAAATGAGCTTGGGAGATTTTGGCTATGGTGGAATTAGGGTTTCTGAGACACGGGCCTGGTTTTTCAGCTGCTGTGAACTCAATACTTGATCATTTTTAAAAGTTTTTTTATGAAAATGAAGCTTACTTCAAGGGCTATCAAAGCCCCATAGCAATCGACCAGATCGCGGGCAGTACGTTGTAAATGAATGTAAGAGTGTACAAAATGCCCAAGCGTAGAGCAATACAATGTCAAAGAGTAACATCCACCAGAGTCAAATCCCAAGTGCTATGACCACCAATCGAAGTGTGAAAGTGCGAGAAACACCAAACATTGATCACCAAAGTGTCAAGAAATTGAGGTGACAATAGAAGAGGTATTTGCTGATATAGAAGGTCTATTGAACAGCAAAAACACAAGTGTTGCAGCAATTCCAAGGTGGGAGAGATGGCAACAGCTTGTTGCCTAGCACTAGATATCGAAAACACAGGTTGACCAGGTGCTATGATGACGCAATGAATAGAGACTTCCAAACAACAAGGCAATGGTTGAAAATAGGCTGCCTAGGATAAGATAGTGATGGGCTGCACAATCGGTGATGGCTGGACAGCAAATGGTAGGTGGCTGATACCTAGTGAGAAACCTGCACAAAAGGATGAGCCTGAATGGTGGCAATCCTTCTATTTATAGATGTTGGAGGGTGCCCCAAAAGATTAGGGTTTTGGGACCACTGAAACTCTCTCGAACCGTGCGTCAAATTTGCATTTTTTATTAGTTAAGCATGTTTTGGGCTGTTTAAAAATGCTAATCAGCTGTAAAGTGTGTCTTAGCTCAACACCCCCTCTCATACCCAAAACTAAGCCTAAAAGGAAAGGCCTGCAATGTATCATGTGAAGAAGGAACGTGGTGTAATCCATCAATGGAAACAGCTTAGGATCCATCTAATGGTGCTCTACACAATGGGATGCATAGTATGCTACATGCTGAAGAATACTCATGTAACATATGCCACTTGGACAGTGTCTCTTGTGGGAAAATTGTTCACTTGCCCAAGCACCCTAGTACAAAGATGATGAAATCATGCAATGCATAAGGGAAAGTACAAGAAGGGGAAAAGGTTGATGTTAAAGACAAGTGTCAAAACTTGTAGAATACCAAGAAGGGTAGGAATCCCCTCTCAACCTCGATGTTGATGCTGAAGAATGAAGAGGAGCCCGAGGATGTCAGTCTTCATGTGGTGCTAAGAACCATGTGGATGAAAATGATGAAGCATCCCTGTTGGAAGAGCAAGGATAGAAGTCACCGCCATGATAGTATCAAGAGAGATGCTGTACGATCCGCCATGGGAGAGGAAGCCCACATGTTAGCCCTACACTGAAATACAAAACCCTACAAAAGAAATCAAAATGTACAAGCATAGATGTGAGTAGTGAGACGCTCCAAAAAACAAAACTAAAACTAAAATAAAGCAAAGCTAAGTGCAATACAATGAGTATGTAAGTATGCAGTGAAAGTCTAAAAAGAGAAAGGCTAAGTGAGTGGCCACCATCGCGTACGGCAAGGCAAGAAAGCGGTCCTAGAAGTTTCAGTGGATGTCTTAGGAATGGATACATAAAGTGCAATAGATGAGTCACTAGCAGACCAATCAGTCAATCCTTTAAGAGTAGTGAAGGAGATAGGTTGTTGAGGTTGTCCGTGTGCCACATGTCCATTAGCCACTAGGGTAGATGGAGCAAATTGTGCAACAACGGGAGGCGTAGCCCCACTATACCGGCAAGTTGGAGTGGAGGCAAACGCAGTAGTTTGCTATGATTTTCTAGGAGGAAGACCTTGGGCCTTGGTACAACACTCCTCGTCCACATGGCCCGACCTCTGACAGTGTGTATAAAACCTATTTTTCTTAGGAATTTGCTGCCAAAGAGATTGTGTTTCTTTGTTTCCATTAGAGGAAGTAGTGTCTCACTTGTTTTGTCTTGCCTTCGCATCTTGTGAGTTCTTGTCACTATTGGTTTTCCCTCCCGAATAAGAGACAACCAACCCTCAGCCCTCTGAATGGATGTGTGTGGAGGGCTTCTTATGGACTTGATCATGCAACCTCGCGTAACTCAAAAACCAACACTCAAACTCACAAAAGGTTAGCAATCTAGATTGTGATATGATGTGCTGGATAAAATGAAAGTATTTGTTGGACAACTTGTTCAAGAAAAACGTAACCTGATTGTCATCTGACTTCAAGAAGCCAATAGTAGCAAACTCAGCGAGTAACCGCCGATATTCGACCAATTTAACTTTCAAATCATCCCTTTCCTTAATGGAAAACTCCTAGAGCTCAAAATTGAGAGTAATACGTCGAGTGTGATCTCAAGCCGCATAGTAATCAATGAGATGACTCCAATGCTCAGATGCAAGAGAAAAATGCTATGATTGAGAGTGGAACTCAGGAAACAACCCCTGCATTAACTTAACATTGGTTGTGGCATTACAGGCTCTCCATTGACAGATGTGATTAGGGTGAGTTAATCGAGGGTCCAACATAGGCTTGGTACCACCAACGAGGTCCCAAAGTCCCTGAAAGGGTAGGTAGATGGTAGGAGAATGAGAAGATGTTAAGAACGAAGATGGAAGATCCAACCCCTAGTGTGCTTTGAGCGGAAGTGGAATGTAATCCAAGATGTTGGAATGAAGATGTGAGGAGCTCAAAATGTGGAGAAGATAGTGATGGGATGGGAGCCAGTTGAGAAGTGCAGTTTACTTGCTCAAATGAAAAAGATGGTAGAGACATACTTGATGAAGGGTATCTGCTTCGAGAGACTCCTCTATTAAAGTTAACATACTAAAAACCATCCAACTCCTACATACCAAGAGGAGAAACAAGAGAGGATTTTGGCTCATACGACTAAAAAGAATTATACGAACCTAACATAAGGCCTAGCTGAGATAAAGGAGATGAATCGCCAAACGCGCCAAATGTCGTGGTCCCTCCAAGATCAAAGAGATGGCCAGTCTCACCAATCAGTCCAAATGAAGTAGTAGTGCTCATTGAAGGAGTGTAAACCGAACTATACGTGATGCGCAAGTACTCTTCAAACTCTTCATCTAAAAAACGACCAAAATAAGAATAAGAAACTGATAAAGATGAAGGTATGTCTACCTTCTCCTCAAGACTATAATGCCTTCTCAGAGCCTCCAATGATGGAGAAGCTTGATAGGGCGTCATAGGATCCGAAGAAGAAGGTGCCGAAGACATTACGAGTCAAAATCGAGTCGCATGTGAGTCTCGTATAAACACTAGCCTCCACAACCACTACAGGATACTCTTTAAAAGAGCATTGGCTCTCATATCATGGGAAGATATACTATGGTTTGTACTAAGTAAACACAATATGTACGACTAAGACTAAGACAAATATGCTATGGTTTGCACTAAGTAAACACAATATGTACGACTAAGACTGAGACAGAGACACGCAAAACTCAAACCCTAAACGCAAAATGCAAAAACTCAAAACTCGAACACAAAGACAAACACAAAGAGAAGAAACTCTGAAGTGAATGAATGTTGTAAATGAATGTAAGAGTGTAAAGAATGCCCAAGGGCAGAGCAATGCACTGTCGGAGAGTGATGTCCATCGGAGATAAATCCCAAGTGCTCTGACCACCAGTTGGATTGTCGAAGTGTGGAAAAAACCAAACGCTAATCACCAAAGTGTCAAGGAACTGAGGCAATAATAGGAGAGCTGTTTGCTAACGTAGACAGCCTACTAGACAGCAAAAACGAAGGAACTACAGTAGTCGCCTAGTGGGAGAGATAGCAGTAGCCTGTCGCCTGGCACTAGATGCTGAAAATGCTCACTAATCAAGTGCTATGATGATGCAACAAATGGAGACTTCAATAAGGTGATGGCTAAAAAAAAGCCACCTAGGGCTAGATAGTGATGGGCTACAGTCGGTGATGGCTAGACAGGAAATGGTAGGTGGCTAATGGCTGAAATCTGCACGGTAGAGTGAGAAACCTGCACAAAAGGATCAGCTTGAATGGTGGGCAGCCTGTCTATTTATAGATGTTGAAGGGTGCCCCAAAAAGTTTTTCGTTCTGGGAGACTGAAACCGGCCTGTTCTCTGGGAAGGGCGGTAGTGTACAACCAAAATATATAAATGCTTTCACCCAATTCACAGTCGCCCACTTTACCTGAACTTAAAGACACAGAATCAAGAAGAAAAACAGGAAGCTAGAATGCTCCTCTTGCCACACAGACACCTGTTGGCCCCTAAGTCAGGCGCCCCTTGCGGTATTTCTTTATTTTTTAAAAGAGAGAAAGTACAATGGGCTGTCTTTCACCTATTCTGGGTGAAATTTGGTAGCATAACAGTACAATTACTGACTCAAAACAAGTTGACCAAGAGGGGAAACTCTGCCCAAGTCTGAAACTTCTGGTTGGAGTGCAGAATTGACCATTTCAGCCCACTGTAATTACTGGTTCAGACCTGTTTTGACACCTGTTTTCAGCTCATATTGTTCCCTGCACTGTTCTGCATCATCTGTGCCAAGTGCCCCTTGATTCTGACATCAATTGGGCTCTGAAATAACCTCTGAACAGTCCAGAATCAGTACTGATTTAGTGTTGTTTCAGACACTTGCTTGGTGAGGTTACCACCCTCACCTGTTCCTACTAGGGGCAGCAAACAATTGCTCCTGTTCCTGGAGAAAGGAGGCACTTGCCTCATGCAAAAAACAGCATATTCCCACACAACTGTACATGAATCAGCAGAAAGGCCCTCAACTGAGGCATATCCATAACTGTCAGGGGGAGAGAAAGAGAAAGTAGGGAGCAAGCTCAACCCTCTATGCATCATAGACAAGGTAGGCCAGCTCTCAATACCTCTCCATCTGCAGCTATCCATCTTCCCTTTCACAAATGAGCCCCCAATACCCAAAAAACTGCACGCCATCCCCTCTTTAAAGAGGTAAGTGCACAAATTTGTGCCAAATGGCAGCACTGGAAGATATTTCCCGTTCTAGCCTTCCGGTCTAAAATTCTCCATCCTCGGTGCAAAATTTGACCTCGGCACAGACCAGAGGATTAATCCTCGTGCAAAAACGAAGATAATGACGCGAACAGATTCTGGGTCCAAAAATAGTAACTCCCTAAATTTTAGGAGTTGCTTCCATTGCATACCCACTAGTCTTCTGACCATCTTTGCAGACTATGGCTACATCCAAATTTGCAATGTAGCTCAACTAAAAGTGAATCTCCACTAATGACCCCCCATGGACTAATCTCTTGGAGATTTGTCCATCTTCACTTTGAACTAGTCGCTTCCAGGCTAGTTCTTCAACACACTTGTCCATATACACTTTCACAAGTCTCTTCCAGGCTTGTCAATCTACAGTGCCGTCAGTCTCTTCCAGACTTGTACTGGACCTTAACTGTCCAGTCTTGACTCACTAGACATTCCTGTCCGTTTCACATACTCGCCATGCAACTCAGGCGTTTAGATTTCAAGAGGGATCCTTCCAAAAAGAAAAACCAAATAAAATATGTAATAAAGAAATCAACAAAAAGGTAATAGTTGTCACGGTCTTGTGACAGAGACCATTGTAACTCTCTCAAACCGCGCACTAAATTTGCATTTTTCATTGATTAAGACTGTTTTTGGGCTGTTTAAAAATACTAATTAGCTATAAAGCGTGTCTTAGCTCAACACACTCCATAGTTGTAAATTGAGTTAGTAGGTGATACCTAATTGTAGTCTTGAAAGACCATGTTCCACACTTGTAATCGAATCAATGGGAATGGCACCTAGCGGGCACACCCTAGCCGGCTTGATAGCGAGTCGACACAGATCCTCGAAATTTTGAAGCAAAGACTCTAGCAAGTAGACACTAATCAACTTGATAGTGAGTCACGTTAAGGCCCCCGAATTTCGGAGTGACTCTCATACAACCGCCCCTCAAGCCATAAGTTATGATTTTGGGATTTGACGAGGACGTCAAGTTCTCCAAGGGCAAGGATATAAGCATAGCAGCCAAAAACGTCTGAAACGTTTAGAAACAAAACGTTAGAAACGTGTTTCGTAAGTTTCTTCCGAGAGGGGGGTAAAATAAGAAACATGAGATTTTTTTATAAAGGGTTTTTTTAATAGTTTTAAACTAGAGAAAGATGTTTTAAACCTCCATGGAACTTTCTCTTTAAAAAAAACAAGTGAATTGAGCAAAAGTGATAAAACATAAAACAATATAGTCAATTCAGAATAACACGTTACATATCCATGATCCATAATCCATTGTTAACTATTGTCAAAGATTAATCTTTGAATAAGCTATACTATGATCAAACCTTAAACATCATGATCATTGATTCATACATATCACATAAAGAAAATTGGAAGACATTTTACATAGCCCATGTGCAAATAGCAATTTAAAATGGGTGAAGTAGCAATATCATGATTCTCATTTCAAAACAAGTTAAAAAAGGACAAAATGTGAAAATCCAAAATGAATCATGATACATCATAGATAACTCATAAATGAAACTAGAGTCATATAATGAACTGTCCAAACAATAATGGTCCATGGACACTACATTGACTAAGTGAAAATCCCAAAAAGGTAAGACTCTAGAGTCTAATCCAAAATCATGAACCCTCATGGAGTCACTACTCAGACTCATCATCATCACCATTGCCACCATCATCACCGTCATCATCCTCATGCTCATCCTCCTCACTCACACTCCAATCATCCTTTGTGTCATTTATGACACTAGCTCGAGCACTAACTACTACCATCCTACTGGAACCTTTTGCTAGAATTGATGCATCAACACCCCTAGCCCTAGATCTTGTTTGATACCAAAGCTGTGCTCTCTCTGCTGCAAGTAAGGCTCACACCTCATCATCTTCATGTGTAGGATGAACCAATTCTTCTAAGTGAATTTCCACCTTGAAGGAGTTGGGGTTAATCTCATTTGGTCCCCTGCAATTCTCTCTTTTGCGTAGGGCTATTGACAGGTAGGCGCAGAAGCTAACAGGCAAAGGAGCTGTGCTCTCTCTGTTGCAAGGCTCACACCTCATCATCTTCATGTGTAGAATGAACCAATTCTTCTAAGTGAATTTCCACCTTGAAGGAGTTGGGGTTAATCTCATTTGGTCCCCTGCAATTCTCTCTTTTGCGTAGGGCTATTGACAGGGCAGAAGCTGGTAGGTGCAGAAGTGAACAGGCAAAGGAGCTGGCGTGGGAGTTGGGACTGTTGATGGTCAGCAGGGCAAAAGCAAACAGTCGACAAGGTGAATAGGCACACAAGCAGACAGGCGGAGGAAGTGGCATGGAACTATCGATGGTTGACGGGGCAAAATCGGGACAAATGAGCGAGACAGGAGGCGTACGTCGTGATAGGTTGTGCATGCGACAAGTCACAAGTGATGAAAGGTACGTTTCTTTTGATTTTTTTTACTTTTTTTTTTCCATCGACCATAGACTAACACTAACCTTTGTTTTTTTACAAACTAACTTACGTTTTTTTTTCGGGGTCCCCCTTTCCACGTTTTTTATGCAAAGAAACGTTTCGTACTTTACGAAACGCTTAAGTTTCAAAAACAAAGAAATGCATTTCTTTGCTACTATGGATATAAGCCTCTCTATGAGCCAGTTCCTCACCCGCAGCGTTGAGTCATGATGGAAGGGTGTTGATACCTCCTTCCTCCCCACAACTAAGTCCCTCAAGTGCTCCTATCTTGTAAGCTCTCTTGTCCCCTTGCAATACAATAATTGACCCTCAAGACAGACCCTTTGTTTTTAGCCTTGAATCACTTGTTGTGCTCTCTACCGTGCCATGATATGCTTCCGCATGCCTGTGGAACCGTGGGTGACACCTCATGAGGCGTGTTTTATAGGGTGGGTCATCCCTATCCCAAGATGGACCCATTGCCGGTTCGTCGCACTTGAAACCAATCTTTCTTCTTTGAAATATTGGTAGTTCCCTGATTAAGCACTTAATTACAACAATCAACAAATAAACATAATTTGAAATGCACAAATTATCTTAATAATCTTGGACATTTGACACCAAGTTGGCCTCAAAACTAGCACCCCTTTCGGTATTTCTTTAGTTTGATTGCTAATGGAATGAGTACAAGATGAAATTTCCACAATCTCCTTTGTTGTTGCAAAAGTCCCTTGTTGAAATGACAATCAGAAACCAATTAGTGCCAATTGGCCCTTGATTTTTCAGCTCGGACTTGCTCCAATGGAACCACCAACTGGCCAAATGTTGCCCCAATTTACAATGAATGGACTAGCATCTGAATTTTCTAACAATTACATAGATTTCAAGTGCTGAATTCAATGTATGATGCCTTCACCAATTGGCATTGGTCCCAATGTGGTTGTAAAACCCTAATCTTTGCAGAAATGTAGGGTTTACAACAAAGATCTCTTTGTTGTCCACCAAATTTGACTGAAATCTGATCCAAAGGGATGAGAAATGTTGAGGATAACTGAAGACAAGCTAGGGAAGGTGAGAGAATGACAGAAGAGAGAGAAATGCCTGATTTTCACGCAAGAAAGACCTGAAATCTGATTGCTGCCTGTACCAGGCAGCATTTAATGTTGTCACCACAATTGCCAAGAGGCCTCAAACTTTTGTTAACTTCCCAAATCAGCTGTCATCAGCTCCTGAAGACCCTAAAATTGTTGTCGCCTACATCAAATGGCTTGATTCCTGCTGTTCCAGCCTCCAAAAAGTCCTCCACTGAAGGAAAATCAGACCAGCAGCTTATTCTCTCTCTTTTCCTTAGCCTGAATCAACTGAAATCCATCTCTTTTCCTCAACCTAAATCAAGTGAAATCCATCTCTCCAAAAACGTTTTTCAATCTTGCATGGGTATTTTTGCCTTCTAAACCCATTTTTCAGCATTATCCAACCATTGAATTAATTTTCAGAATTAAATAATTTTGAAAATTAAATTCAACCCTTATGACCCTACCCAAAATTAAATGTGTCCATCCATAATTAAATTGGCTAGGCCAATTGCAACCTGGAGTGGTCCCTAACCTCTATTGACCCCTAGGTTGGCATTAATTAATTAATGCCAGTCCCTAGTGTCACCACTAACACTTATTGGCCAAACCACTGTCCTAGGGTCACATCTGATACCAACTAACCACCAAAACCCAGTCAACATAACTTACCACAACTTTTGCCTTTGATACCCACTACATCCCTAGGGTCCTTGGCCTGTTACCATGAAATAATTGTCATATGCATGACGTGCTTAAACCTTGCACATTTGATTAATAACTTAATTAAATGTTATAAGCAAGATTGAAACATCTAAAACTTTCATGTCCTCATGACAGCAACTCATTAAGATTCCTTTTCCTCAATATGTCATTGAGAAGAGGCTGAGTTTGTGTGTTTAGTTCCACAACTAGAGCACTACTACATTGGTTTGCCCTTGTCCTAGGTACTTTGTGCTGCCCGTGCTCAATTTATTTTCCCCTAGTCTTCAATCATCACCACCTATGCCATATGGCCCACATCAAGGTTAGCCAGATTTTTTCCATATAGAACACCTAGTTTCATTGCCCAATACCATATATGCTTTCTTCATCATACATACTTCAATTTTCGTGGGATCTCCACAGCAGTTCACACCTAGGGGCCTTGTTCATTCTGGGTGTTTATTCTCTCTTTGATAAGACTTTAGGAAAGGGATTTCAAGTAAAAAATTATGACTGATACAAAGGATCAGCAGGCATATGTAAAGATTGCAGCGGTATATAACAGACTGGTGCAGCTGACCTCCAACTGGCCTTAAACCGGTCTGGAAACACCTCGACCAGCAAAGCAGTGTTGCCATGAACTGGGGCAGTCCTCAACCTGTGAAAAGCTATGGCTACCCTGAAACTGTCATATAGAGCTAGATAAGGACTGACCATTGCTGCACCAATAAAAACAATCAGAGTTGAAGACTTCTGGCATGAGGAAACACAGGCCCAAACACAATGTCCTTGCAAAAAGCAATGTCCACCTTCAAGACAAGCCCTAATGGGTGAGGATAGAGTTTGTGCTCTCATAACATGGCAGATGCCAGAACCTTAAGTGAGCTGAAGTGGACAAAAAACTCTAATGAAATATGAAAATTGTAAAGGAACATGGAAAAGCAAGGCATGTCCGAAGAATTCAGCAAGTTTATTCCAACCATCATGTCAGCCAGTCGGCCAGCCCAGAAAACGGGTTCAAAATGGAGATGAACAAAATGACTTGTAACATGCCCTACAAGGCTTTTGTGAGGAGGGAGATCTTCCAGCCAACCTTCAAAAAATCATGACAACAGGAGGGGTTGAAAAATCTCTCATACATAAACCTAGGCATCACTGCTTGCACCAAGGGAACAACAATAAGACCACTGATAGTACAGGAACAAGCATTAGCAATATTAGGCTCCAGAATCCAGAATCCTAACAAGATGTGCAATATCTCATGGTTATCAGCATCACACTCCAAAACATGGTAAACTTTGGTCCACCTCTGAGGCACTAATTCCCACTCTGCACCTCACAAATTACAGAATATTACAAGACTTACTCGGTCTAATCCTCTCTCTCTCTCTCTCTCTCTCTCTCTCTCTCTCTCTCTGTGTAACGGACACAATTACATCCACGCTCGTGTGCGCACCCATGTTTTCTCTTCATCTGCATAGTTTAGGAATCAAACAATAAGACACCATGTGTCTATGGGAACGCTATAAGCGTTGTAAAAGACAACATGGAGAAAGCATCAGTCATCTTACTGGTGAGGGATTTGCTTGAGAAACTCCCAACGCTCAGATTGACTGTACAAGCTGGCAATGTTCGTTTTCGACTTCCCTTTCCTTCTAGCTTGGGGTTTCTTCCTCCTCGTCTTCGAGCTCTCGCTTTTGGAGGTTTCCTCATTCTCGTCTCCAAGGTTCCTTCTGGTTTCAGCGAAGAGGTCTTCCTTAGGGAAAGGGCAGCGACAAGGAATGGTGAGGCTGCTGCCGGACTCCGAGAAAGGGGAAGAAGAACACGGCAGCGCACAGAGTGTGCGCCAGGAGAGGGACGGGCCAGCAAAGTCGTGGCTTGCGCCCCTGGAGATGGAGAATGAGAATGAAATGCTCCCGAGCTTTCCTAGGAGAGCTGAGCCGACCCCTGAAGCTGCCATAGCTGCTGCACGTCGAAGAAGAGCCTATGGATAGCATCACTATAGTTTGCTGATATACTCAGTGGGAGGCCAACAAGTTGACAAGATCATTAAGGCCTGGACGCATCATTAAGGGCTTGGACACTATAGTTTCCTGATATACTCAGTCGGAGGCCAACAAGTTGACAAGATCATTAAGGCTTGGACGCATCATTAAGGGCCAGGAAAAGCGCAGATGACGGACAGGACACGCGCACGCAAATTTCACTCCACGTCTGTGTACGCAAGTTAAATCCGGTGTAGATTATGTGTTAGAACTTTTGGGACTTTAGGAAGCACCCCCTTGAAGACGCCCACATAAATTTCACTCCACAAGTTTGTGTCCACAAGTTAAATCAGTTGTAGACTATGATGTGTTAGAGCTTTTGGGACGGGTCTTTGAGCCATTACCAATGGCAAGGAGAAGAAGCCTCGGGATGCAAACCTTGCAGTTACTTGGCAAAAGAATGATGACAAAGCACACGTAATCATTAAGCTGGAATTGGATGATAGCTACATCCACCATGTGGATACTTGTGAAACCTCTAATGATACATGGAAGAGATTAGATACTTTATTTGGCACAATCAAAGTCATCTAATTATGGATTACTGATTGAATTTTTCAGGCTAGATATGAAATCAAACACATCTCTTGCAAGTCACTTAAACTACATGGAAAGTCTCTTAACTCAGCTTGCAGAAATTGTTCTCAAGATGGATGAAGATATTTGTATTGGTATGTTGTTAAAAAGCCTGCCTCTTGACTATAATAATGTGTCAACTACATTGATCAACATGCCTAGTCCTAAACTGGTTGGCATTAAGGCCTCCCTGCTAGAAGAAGAAAATAAGGTAAAATCCAAAGAAGAACCAATCACCTCTAAAGGAATTTAGGGAGCACCCCTGTGAACTTGTTGGTGTTCAAAAGACATGGCTATAGACAGCCTTTAACCCCCAACAACCTCCCGCATAAAAGTGAATATACCTCAATGAGGAGCAAAAGAAAAAGGAGAAAAGTATAACAATGTACATAATATATAACAAGATGAAAAAAGATGCCATCTTATCCCATGCCTATCAGCCTTTTCTAAATGTAGTGTAGGGCTCATAGTCAAACCATGGCATATGACCAAACAACCTAATCATAGGACCTCTTTGTAAGCCTTAAAGGCTGCAATGTACCCAACCTTGGTAGTAGATAAGGTTGTATATTCTCATATGCACACTTGTAAGTCTTTAGATGTGAGGCCTTTTGCCATATCCCTAAAGACAGACATAATAAGTTGGATCTGAAGTTTGTCAAATGCATCTTTCTTGGATATTCTTTGAGATCTGCAAGCTCGGAAGATTATTCGCAAATATGATGTTATTTTCCATGAGGATAAGATGTATATATGACCAGAGCAAGTGATTGAGATACATAGGGTGATCTTTCAAGAGGAGCCTCTTGTTATAGTACAGCCAACCCCAATGAGATATTTGTTGCAATTCTTAATAATGTAGTGGCCCATGATCCGCTTGTTGCGTAGGATCATGATGTTGGACACAGGGGATAGGTTGTACATGCACCATTGGTGCGCAAATCGGATGTCGTATGTATATGTAGCGAGTGTCGGAAAGCCTCCAAGAATAAATAACTTTACTTTTTGCTCAAAATCCAAGAGAATAGACTTGCACGACATGAAGCAAGAAGATCAGTTGAGTACAATCTCCCCCCATGCCTTGTGTGAGTGCTCCACAAAGCATGTATTTTATATATTATTCATCTCTAAGCTCAAAAATAGCCCCAAATTTATAATTAGCATGCTTTAACTTTTGTGTTTGCTTTTGTCCAAATAAAGAATATAGCGGTTGGGCGCCCCAAGAGTCAGGATGTGCCCAAATACAATGACTAATAATGAACATTTAAATCGTGCGCTTATGCGCATACAAAATAATAAATATATGTCAAGTGCTTCAATAAATAAACGTGTCAAAATAAATATTGGCGCCACGTCTAAGGCGCACGCCTATAAAGAATGATAATTTCTTCTAAATAACTTGAATATACAATATCGCCCAATGCTTCCCAGCGCCACCATCGCTTGCTCTACACATCAACTGAAGCATTCACAATTATTACAAAATAAATAAATAGGTTGGAACTATGTCCTAACCCTAATCTAATACGAGTGCACACTCTAAACTCATAAAAGTCTATTAATTTAAATATGTATTTTGTGGAATCACTCACTTGCACTTTAAATTAACGAGACGCCCAAAAAGAACAAGCGTTCCCATCGACCTTTCGCACAAGGAATCCACCTTGTGTATGAGCCCTGACAAATAAATATAATTTTACGGAATCCACCATGGAATATGCCTCCTGGCATCATATCCCCGGGGTGAGATAGCAATTGTCCTCAATTGCTATTAGCTCAATGTGGAGCAAGCAATGAGGGGTAAGCACTTAGGTCACGAGCGTGCATCCATTGGGCCTCTTCAACATGATGATTTTTAAATTTCACCAAATATCTAGAATATCTACAACCAATTCTAGTGGTCATAAAGTCAGTATCTAAAATAGTCACAGATTCAAGGATTTCAATTTATTCTTCTAACAAAGGAGGATTTTCATAAACAAGGTGGACATGTAATTGGCATTTGAAAGGCCGTAATAAACTTATATGAAAAATGTTGTGGATTTTCCAGTGTTGGAGTAGTTTTAACTTAAAGGCATTGACATTGATTTTGTGAATGATTTTGAAAGGTCCATAAAATCTAGGAGCTAACTTTATAACAGGGTGTTTCTCAACACTTTGTACTCTTCGTTTTTCAATTCATAATAAAATATAATCAACTATGAAATTCATAGCTTTTCTTTTCTTGTTTGCTTGTTCAATATATGATTGCTGGGCTTTTGCAATCATATCTTTAACTTCATCAAAAATAGTAGCATGCATCTTGGCAATATCATCAGCAGCTTTAACTTTGTTTGACAATGAAGTAAGAGGTGTAGGCAATCTATATTCATAAATGATTTCAAAATGTGCTTTTTGTGTAGTTGTATGTGGAGTGCTATTGTATGCAAACTGAAGTAAATGTAAGTGTGTATCCCAGGTTTGTGGTTTTGAAATTGTGTATGCACGTAAAAGATCCAAGATTGTATTGTTTGTAGTTTCTGTTTGTCCTCATTTGTTTCAGGATGAAATGCAGATGAAAAATCAATCTTTGTGCCTAAATTAGCAAACAAAGTAGTCCAAAAATTATTGCAGAATTTAGAATCACGATAAGAAATAATAACTTTTGGTAAACCATGGTTAGTGAAAACAATTTTCAAAAACAATTGAGCATCTTGAGATATAGTTAATGTTTTCATGCATGGAATGAAATATGCATATTTGCTAAACTGGTCTACAATAGTCCAAATCATATCGTGATTAGCTTGAGTATTAGGGAAACCAGTAATAAAATCCATTGAAATATGCTCCCATAGTCTTTCAGGGATTGGTAAATGCATTAACAAACCATACTGCTTACCATGGTGTCGCTTAACTCTTTGACAAATTAAACACTCAGATACAATGCTAGAAACATCGGATTCCATCTGTGGCCAATAAAAATCTTCAATCAAAGTACGTAAAGTGGAAATAATACCTCTATGGCCTTGATATGGAAGACAATGAATTTCGTACAACAAAAATGATCTAAATGGAACAGTTACACATAACCTTTTCTCATAAAACATAAATCCATCAGCATAAGACAATGAATCAATTGGAATCCAGTTATTATCAATTAATTTATTCCAATTAGCTTGAAAACTAGGGTCTTGATCATAAGTAACTTTCATAGGGATAAGAGAATCAAAAGATATCACAGAGATATTATGAATCGTTGGTCTTCTACTCAAGGCATCGGTAACAACATTTTCTTTTCTGGGTTGATATTGAATAAGTGGATGAAAACTTTGAATAAAAGCAGCCCATTTAATGTGTCGGTTAGATATTTGTGACTAACTAAGGAGATGTTTGATACTTTGTTGGTCAGTTTTAATCATGAATTTAGATCCCATTAAATAGTGTTTTCATTGACGTAAAACTTGTACTACTGGTGCACAGATCGGATGATGTATGCTCGCGTAGTGAGTGCCGGAAGGTCCCCAAGAACAAAAGAACTCTATTTTTTGCACAAAACTCAAGGTAGAAAGCATGCACGATATGAACAAGAGACCAATTGGGTGCAATCTCCGCCTATGCCTTGTGTGAGCGCTCCACAAAGCATGTATTTTATGTATTAATCATCTTCAAGCTCAAATAATAGCCCAAATTACAAAATAGCACGCTTTTGGCTTTTGAGTTTGCTTTAGTGCCAAATAGAAATAAAGTTAATGGGTGGGTGCCCAAAGAGTCAGGCATACCCAATACAATGTCCAAATACAAATATCATAATCGTGCGTCCATGCACATACAAAATAATAAATAAATATCCAATGCCTTAATAAATAGGCGCGACAAAATATAGGCGCCATGCCTAAGGTATGCGCCCATCAAAATATAAGTGATAACTCAAATATACGCTATCCTCCAATGCTTCCCTCCGCCACTGCTGCTATCTCTACACATCAACTGAAGCATTCACAATCGTTAGTAAAATAATACAATTAAACTGACAAAAGTGAATACCTAGCAGTCTTCAGCTACATAAATAAATCAACTGGTTAGAAATCAATCCTAATCTTAATTTATCACGAGTGCGCACTCTAAACTCATAAACGTTTATTAATTTAATATGTATTTTGCGGAATCACCTGCTATGGAATCACCCATGTACACACTAAATTAATGAAACGCCCGAAAATGATAGGCGTCCCCATCAACATCTTGCACAAAGAATCCACTTTGTGTATGAGCCCCGATCAACAAAGTTTACGGAATCCACCGTAAAACCTCACGGAATCCACCATGGCACGGAATCCACCGTGTAATATGCCTCCTGGCGCACGCAAAAGGTCATACGTAGATTTTACGAAGACTTCAAATCCCGTAACCGCAAAAGTCAAAGACCGTAAAAGCCAAACAAAAATCTATAAGCCTTGTATACCCGACTTTGAGCTATGCTCATCCCGCTAGTTGGATTTTGAGAGTGTGAGGTCTTTTGAATTTTTACAGGATGACGCAACAAAACATGGACGATTTAATGGCTGAAGGCAATCTTCCTGAACCTACGATGGAACAAAAATTGGATTTAATTATGATGCAGCTGGATGAAGAACGAAGAGCCCGGCAAGCCTTGCAAGTTCAATTAGCCAATTTATAACAATCGACTACCGACAAAGATAAACCACAACCTGAAGATCTTATCCGACAAACCATTGATGCGACTCTCGAAGCTCAATCCATCCGCAAAGAAACAAAGATAAGTAAAAGAAATTTCAAATTCCGTACTTTCAATGGAACTCGAGATGGAAAGACTGTCCTTGCATTCATTAGTCAGTTTGATGATTATTTTCATGAAGAGACATACGCTGAAAAAGATAAAATTAAATGTGTCACTAATCATTTAGTCAATTGAGCATCTCTTTGGTGGACCGTGGTTCGTAAGAGCATAGATTGTCCCACTACCTAGGAGAGTTTCAAAAAGAAGTTTATGCAGAATTTCCTTCCTCCACAATTCCATGAAAAAGCCATAAAGCAATGGAACCTTCTTCAGCAAAGAGATCGTGAGCCTATTTCCCAGTACACCAAACACTTTTGGAATGCCTTACTCCAACTACGCATGCTTGAAGACGTACCTGAAGCGACTCACAAGTGCAAGTTTATGTCTGGATTACTTGGGCATTACTACGCTGAAGTCAATATGTTCAAGCCTGCAACCCTTGAAGATGCAATTTCTCTGGCTCATGACACTGAAGGCAAGATTCGAGGAAGAGACAAGCATCCACAACAATTTCAAGCAAATGGTAACTATGGTTCTAAGCAATTCAATTCAAATTTTAGAAGATTCAATCAAAGTCGATTTCCTTCATCATCTTTCCGTAAGTCTTGGACAAAACCACCTCCTTTGCCCCATCAAATACCAATCAAAACCCTAAGCCATCTTCATAGCCAAATCCTAATATTTCTAGACTTCCTGCCATTGCAAACAAAGTATCTAAAGCCAAACCTATAGTGTGTTACAAATGCCATCAACTTAGACATCTAGCAGCTAATTGCCAATCGAAGAAGCCACCTGTCCATATCAACTATCTTGGAGCAATGGAAGATGAAGAACATGAGGAAATGCCTGACTTTACGGAAGATGAGGACGACATTGCTACTCCTTCGGATACTTTACTAGGTATGCCAACTCTACATTCTTTATTGACAATGAAATGTTTAGTGCATGGGAAAAAAAATATTATTTTGTATGATGATGGTAGTACACATGATTTTATTTTTGCAAAGTTAGTGAAAGAATTGAAATTACAAACTGTTCCTATGCATTATCGCATTAAAGCAGCATTCTTAGGCACCCAATTGGTCTCTTGTTCATGTCGTGCATACTTTCTACCTTGAGTTTTGTGCAAAAAGTAGAGTTCTTTTGTTCTTGGGGACCTTCCGGCGCTCACTACGCGAGCACACAGCATGTATTTTATGTATTAATCATCTTCAAGCTCAAATAATAGCCCAAATTACAAAATAGTACGCTTTTGGCTTTTGAGTTTGCTTTAGTGCCAAATAGAAATAAAGCTAATGGGCGGGCGCCCAAAGAGTTAGGCATACCCAATACAATGTCCAAATACAAATATCATAATCGTGCGTCCATGCGCATACAAAATAATAAATAAATATTCAACACCTTAATAAATAGGAGCGACAAAATATAGGCGTCATGCCTAAGGTATGCCATCAAAATATAAATGATAACTCGAATACACGTTATCCTCCAATGCTTCCCTTCGCCACTACTGTTATCTCTACACATCAACTGAAGCATTCACAATCGTTAGTAAAATAATACAATTAAACCGACAAAAGTGAATACCTAGCAGTCTTCAGCTACATAAATAAATCAACTGGTTAGAAATCAATCCTAACCTTAATTTATCACGAGTGCGCACTCTAAACTCATAAACGTTTATTAATTTAATATGTATTTTGCAGAATCACTTGCTATGGAATCACCCATGTACACACTAAATTAATGAAATGCCCGAAAAGGATAGGCGTCCCCATTAACTTCTCGCACAAAGAATCCACTTTGTGTATGAGCCCCGGTCAACAAAGTTTACGGAATCCACCGTAAAACCTCACGGAATCCACCGTATAATATGCCTCTTGGCATCATCTACAGCTTTATCGTAGGTAGAATACTTGAGTTCAGAGGGTTTAAGCTTGCAGAGCTAGAGTAGGCTATGGGATGGGAATCTTGCATAAAGACAACTCCTATTCCAAATCCATTAGCGTCAATGACTACTAGAAAAAATGGTATATTAACGTCAAGAAGTTACAATACATGAGCATGGGTTAAAGCATGTTTCAGTAAATCAAAAGACTTTTGCTGATTTTCAGACCAATGATACACAATACCTTTCTTTAATAATTTTGTTAAGGATAATGCAAGCAATGAAAAATTTCTCACAAATTTTCTGTAAAAGCTAGCAAGACCTAATAAAGAACGTAATTCATGCACATTTTTAGGTATTGGCCAATTTAAAATTGCTTTTATCTTTTTAGGATTAACTTTAATACCTTCAGATGAAACAATATGTCCTAAGTATTCAACTTGTATTTGAAAAAATTCACTCTTTTCAAGATTAACATATAATTGATTTTCTTTCAGTATTTTGAAAACAAAGATAAATGTTCATAATGCTCGTTCTCATTCTTACTGAAAACCAATATGTCATCAAAGAAAACAATGACACAATGCTGATGCTTCAAAAATATGTGATTCATCATACAATTGAATGTGGCTGGTGCATTAGTTAAACCAAAAGGCATAACAAGGAATTCATAATGTCCAAATTGAGTTCTAAATGTAGTTTTGAAAATGTCAGATGTGTCCAGTCGTATTTGATGGTATCCAGATTTAAGATCTATTTTGCTAAATATTGCAGCCCCTTGTAGTTTGTCCGTAAGATTGACTACCCTAGGGATCGGATATCTATTTTTAACAATGATTTTATTTAGAGCACGATAATCAATGCACATCCTATAGGTGTTGTTTTTCTTTTTAACTGATAGGATAGTTGCACCAAATTGAGAACTACTGGGCCTAATGAGTCATCGGGTTAACAATTCTTCAACTTAAGTTTGAATTTCTTTCTACTCAATTTGATTATGTCGATAAGGTGCTTTACATGGTGGTTGAGAACCTGGAATTAATTCTATTTCACGATATTTAGGACGTGTGGGTGGTAAACCATGTGGTAAGTCAGTAGCAAAACAATCTTTAAATTGTGAAAGAAATTGTACGTGCCTAGAATGCATCTTATTTTCCTTAACTTTAATTTCATTCACCTAGATTAAATAGGATTTGCTACCTTTTCTTAATGCACGTTTAGCCTGTGTATAACAAAGCAATGGAAAATGATCAAAAGTGTGCTACCATACAATGTGATTTGTTTTCCATGAGAATGAATCTTCATTGAATGCGTGGAATAATCTATATCGAGATTATACTGATGACGCCAAGGCATTCCTAAAATAATGTCACTAGATTGTAGAGGCATAACTAAGAAATTTCTACGTTCAACATAATCACCAATTTTTATTTCTAAGTCGTGCACTTCTTGTGTTCCATTGTATCTAGTGCCTAAGAATGCAACCTTGATGCAATAATGTGTAGAAACAGTATGTAAATTCAATTCTTTGACCAATTTTGCAGAAATAAAATCATGTGTACTTCCATCATCATGTAAAACAATCTTTTTTTTACCATGTACAAGACATTTCATCGTTAATAAAGAATGGGGATTTGGTATACATAGTAAAGTATCTGAAGTAGTCTCGTTATCGTCGTCCTCTTTCGTAACATCAGGCTTTTCTTCATGGTCTTCATCTTTAGTCGCTTCCAAATAGTTGATGTGAACAGTTGGCTTTTTGGATCGACAATTCGTCGCGAGATGTCTAGGTTGATGGTATTTATAACAAACTATGGATTTGGCTTTAGAAACATTATTGGCAATAGCGGAAAGTTTAGGAATGTTAGGATTTGGTTGAAGAGATGGCTTAGGATTTGGATTTGTGTTTGATGGTAAAGCAGGGGGTCGTGTCCAAGATTTACGAAATGAAGATGGAAGAAAGCGATTTTGATTGAATCTTTGAAAATTAGAATTGAATTGCTTTGTACTAAAGTTACCATTATTTGAGAATTGTTGTGGTCGCTTCTCTTGTCCTCGAATTTTTTCTTCAGCATTATGGGCCAAGGAAATCGCATCCTCGAGAGTCATTGGCTTGAACATGTTTACTTCCGCATAGAAGCGACCAAGCAACCCAAACATAAACTTGCACTTATGGATCACCTCAGGTACATCTTTGAGCATTCGAAATTGCAATAAAGCATTCCAAAAATGCTATGTATATTGTGAAATAAGCTCGCTATCTCTTTGTTGTAGAAGATCCCACTGTTTAATTGCTTTTTCATGGAATTGGGGTGGAAGAAAATTCTGCAAAAATTTCTTTTGGAAAGTTTCCCAAGTAGTAGGACAATCAATGCTTTTGCGGACAACAATCCACCATAGGGATGCTCTGTCCACTAAATGATTAGTGACACACTTAATTTTATCTTTTTCGACATATTGTTCTTCATGGAAATAATCATCAAACTGACTAATAAAAGCAAGTACAGTCTTTCCATCACGTGACCCATTAAAAGTACGAGATTTGAAATTTCTTTTACTTATCTTGGTTTCTTTCCGAATAGATTGTACTTCAAGTGTTGCATCAATCGTACATCGTATAATATCTTCAGATTGTGGTCCATCTTGATCGGCAGTAGATTGTTGAAGACTAGCCAATCGAGCTTGCAAAGTTTGTCGTGCTCTTCGTTCTTCTTGAAGTTGCATCATAATTAGGTCCAGTTTTTGTTCCATCGTTGGTTCTGGTAGATCACCTTCGACTATAAAATCTTCCATATTTTGATTGGTCATTCTACAAAATTTCAAACAACCTCACACACTCGAAATCCTGTTAGCGTGATGAGCGTAGCTTAAGTTCGGGTTTACAAGGCTTGCTTTTTTTAATTAAAAAAAGTGGCTTTTTAGCAGTCTTTCTTCTTCATGATTATGGAAATTGATGTCGGCCTTCTTCCAAGCGGATGCGTCTTCTGTATAATCTGCGTGTGATTCTCTACTTGCTGGAATTCGTCTCTATCACAGCGCAGGTGTGATAGGGACTTGCAGAGAGGTTGAAAACCAGCTTGACGAGTGTAGCATTTGCCCGCTATGGGAGAGGTTGGAGCTTTGGAGAAGTTAAGCTTAAAAGCTTAGAAAGCTTTAAGCTTTATCCTTTTAAGCTTTTTTTTTTTTTTTGCTTGAATCAAAACGACCAGGAGGAGAGGATGTCGGCGCTGAATTCGGTGCCATTTAGCACATCTTGCCACCGCTGTTTGTAAAATTCCAAGTCTTAAGCTTTTTTTAAAGCTTAAGTAGTAATCTTAATTAAACACTAATCTTGAATTCTTTCTAAGAAGAAGTAGACTTAGCAATGGAATTTCCCAGGTGGTCCTCCACGAGTAGAGGCTGGTCCTTCGCAATCCGACTGCATAGTAGGGGGTTCTTCACCACTAGGAATGTGATGGTATTGACGGATTGTCGCGAGACTGATTGTAGAGCCTGTTTGTTCCAAGAACTTCGCCTTCACGCGAGATGATAAGCGATTGGAAGCCCTCAATCTCAGCTTCGCTCCGATACCACTGCTGCACAAATCGGATGTCATATGCGTACGTAGCGAGCACCGAAAGGTCCCCAAGAACAAAGAACTCTACTTTTTGCTCAAAATCCAAGAGAATAGACTTGCACGACATGAAGCAAGAAGACCAGTTATGTACAATCTCCCCCCATGCCTTGTGTGAGCGCTCCACAAAGTATGTATTTTATATATTATTCATCTCCAAGCTAAAAAATAGCCCCAAATTTATAATTAGCATGCTTTAGATTTTGTGTTTGCTTTTGTCCAAATAAAGAATAAAGAGGTTGGGTGCCCCAAGAGTCAGGCTGTGTCCAGATATAATGACCAATAATGAATATTTAAATCATGCATCCATGTGCATACAAAATAATAAATATATGTCAAGTGCTTCAATAAATAACCGCGTCAAAATAAATATTGGCGCTACACCTAAGGCACGCGCCCATCAAAAATGATAATTTCTTCTAAATAACTGGAATACACGCTATCGCCTAGTGCTTCCCAGCGCCGCCGCCGCCTGCTCTACACATCAAACTGAAGCATTCACAATTGTTAGAAAACAATAAATTTAAACCGACAAAAGTGAATACCTAGCAGTCTTCAGCTACAAAATAAATAAATACTGCGCAATCACACGCTATGGAATCACCCACTTGCACCTTAAATTAACGAGACGCTCGAAAAGGACAGGCATCCCCATCAACTTTTCGCACAAGGAATCCACCTTGTGTACGAGCCCCAGGAAATAATTATAATTTTACGGAATCCATTGTAAAACCTCACAGAATCCACCATGGAATATGCCTCCTGGCATCAACCATAGTCAGTTTTAAGATGCTCTTGAACCTTGGACATCCAAGAGATAGAACCTCCAACATAAGTAATGACATATTCATAGGTAGACTTTCTACTATCTGTATGTTTTACATAATTTGAGTCAACGTAACCCATAACTCATATATCTTGGCTACCATAGCAGATGCACATATCTATAGTAGTGCCTCTAAGGTATCTCATGATACCCTTCAAGATGTCCCAATGTTGCCTACTAGGTGTAGCCATATAACATGCCACAACGCCCACTACAAATGTTATGTCAAGATGGGTGGCTATCATGGCATACATCAAACTATCCACTACGGATACGTAGGAAACCTTGGCCATCTCAGTCATGTCCTCACTATGAATGATTGGCCTAACTAACCTTCACATGAGAAGGTAAAGGACAACCAATAAGCTTACTATCCTATATATGAAATCAATGAAGTACTCTGTATATGTACTCCTTCTGGGACAAGTAGAGAAGTCTCTTAGAGCAATTATGCATAATGTGCATACCAAGTATGTATCGAGGCATGTCCCACGTCATCATCTCAAAGCTCTTCTTGAGCTAAGTCTTCAAGCTATCCAAGTCAACACGAGTACTCCCAACTATAAGCATACCATCAACATAAAGCACCAAGATAATAAGGCTACCATCACGGGCCTTCTTTGTGTATAGATAGAGATCCATATCATTGTGTGAATACCCCTCTTAATGCATGAAAGCATTAAACTTATGGTACCCTTCCCTAGGTGCTTCCTTAAGCCCATAAAAACTCTTCATCAACTTGTACACTAGGTGTTCCTTGCTTTTTTCCATAAATCCCTTAAGCTATTGATATAAATATCCTCATGCATGTCCCCATGTAAGAAAGCCATATTAATATCCATTTGATAGAGATTCAAAATTAATTGAGCAACCAAGGCTAAGAAGCATAGGGTAGTCGTCTTGACCATAGAAGAGAATATCTCATCAAAATCAACTCTCTTTTCTTGCTCAAAGTTATTAGCAACCAATCTAGCCATATATATTGGCTTAGGGAGAAATGGTACTCTTCAACTTATATATCCACTTGCATAGCAATGCATACTTTCCATCAAGCAAGGAAACTAAGCTCCATGTATAGTTATTTTATCGTGAATCAAACTCAAATTTCATAGACCTCTCTTAAGAATGAGAATCGCCTCTGCACATAGCCTCCTCATAGATAAATAAGTGACTCAATAAAGTCTATCACCATGACATAATTCATAGGGGGACTCATAGTGATCGGGAGGATATGAAGCAAGTTTATGAGACTTTACCTCCTCTACAACTCAACCACTAAGAGCAGTGCATGGAGATCTATAAATGAGATGCACGGTAGCAATAACTACCTCAGCCCAAAAGTGTTACAATAAGGCCTACCTAACTAAGCATACTATGAAAACTTTCCTATATAGTCCTATTCATGTCCTCTACAATACCATTCTCGGATGGGTTGTACGGGGAAATCAATTGACACTTAGTACCCCTCTCATCACATAGCTATTTAAAAGCCTTAGAGACATATTCATCCCCATTGTCAGACTGTAGGTATTTTAGCATATACCTAGATTGGTTCTCAACCATGGCAAGAAAGCATTGAAACATAGGCAAAACATCTCATTTTTGCTCAATGGAATAGGCCCAAACCTTATGTGAAAAATCATCTATGAATATAAAAAAATACTTCAAGCCATCCAAGGACTAACAAGGTATAGGGCCACAAACATCTGAATGCACAAGAGCCAAAGGCTCACCCACACCCATAGAACCAACTTCTTATGCAAATTATGAGTCTACTTGATATAAAGACAATGATTACATGAATCAAAATAAGAGTAATTCAAGGGGCGGTGTCGTGCTGCTATGCATCTGAGTCGTATACACCTCCATTTCTTTTGTTGTGCATTTGTGTTATTTTCTGCGTGTGATTCATTGTTTGTGTGATGCATTTCGATAATCCGCATCCAATGTATATATTCCCTTAGTGTATGTGCATGATTTTGTTTGGATGCATGATGTGTGTGTGTTAGAAAAATA
This sequence comes from Lygodium microphyllum, assembly GCF_053477565.2. Taxonomy (NCBI): domain Eukaryota; kingdom Viridiplantae; phylum Streptophyta; class Polypodiopsida; order Schizaeales; family Lygodiaceae; genus Lygodium; species Lygodium microphyllum. The sequence goes on along the minus strand of NC_141160.1, from coordinate 132,427,820 downwards.
TGAAAAACTGATGCCAAAGGACATTATCAAGCTGATAATTTTAATGATGAACTCCAAGAAAAGTGCAGGATACCGTGGAATCAAAGGAAGCTTTATAGAAGCTGACATTTAAGCTATGAAGACAAAGGTGTAAATTCAGGAATATCATGTGCAATGGGAAAAGCTCAAGGAGTGCTGGACGGGTTTCCTTGTCGAGATGTAGTCACTTGGAATGCCCTTATCACAGGTTATGCTTTACATGGGCAGATTGGAAATGTGTTGGACTGTTTTGAGCAGATGCAAGAAGAGGGTGTGTCCCCAGACCCAAGTTCTTTTGTCTGCATGCTGAATGCGAACAATGACTCATGCCTACTATTTGAGGGGGAAGGGAATGTAAAAACAGCACTTGTCGAAAGAGAAAAAGAAGATGCGCTAATATTAGAGGGAAGAAGCTTTTCCTGGGGGCCGTCACTTTATATGATAATGGGACTAAAAGTTTGGCGGACTGGGCTTGTGGAGAAAACGGGGGAAAGTGTCCAGAATAGTGGAGTCTGCTGCTTTATTAAAAAAAAGTTTTTTTTTCGTGGAATGGCGACCTGAAAACGGCTATTCTGGTTCCTCTGTGGGGGATGCAGAATCACGGGAACTTTTCAGTAGCCGCCTAGGCAGAATACTAAGGAGAATCCACCATGCAATACGTGTTTTGGGAGGCATCGACTGGTTGCTATTGTTCTGAAGTGAGCAGAAGACGCAAGAGTAAAGAGGAGGGATATGCTTTTGTGATGGAGTTTTTGTAAAAAAAAAAACTACAAGGGAAGAGAGAAGACGTCTTCATCGCCATAGCGGACCTGTAAAGAAGGCTCTTCTTTATCTCTCTTGCGCTTGTAGCGGGGATTCCTTGGCTTTCTTCACCGTCTTAGGTGGGCCTTATTCTTCATTAGTGGGTAGCCTTCCTGAATGGAAGGAAAATTCTGGATTTTTTCTCCATCACACAGCCGAAGGTAGCTTTTGGTTTGTCACGACTTTTAGACGCATGGCGAGAAGAGGACCTTAGAAGCTCATCTTGTCAAACCCAACTTTTCTCCATGCACTTGACCATCATTGCTTGTGCATGTTGGCATTATCTATACATAGTTACAAAATTCATTGTTTATTTATGTACATATTTATGGACCCATGTCACTTCGTGAGGATAATAACCAATTGTAGAACTCAGGATTGTATTGGAGTGTGGCACACGCATCCAGTACTTGTGGTAGCCTACTTAATAACAACATGTATTTTGCAACATCGAGAAGCATGGTACCTTGTCCAAGTCTACTTGCCACATGTAGCTCCTCCTTAGTGAGAACCTTATTAGCCAGAGGGTTCTCTTGGCTAGTTTTGGTCAAGTCCATTCCCAAATGGCAATTAGTACTCAGAAGGAAGGTGGCGCCACATAGGTTGGGTCTCTTCAAGACCACCATTTGGCCAATCTGAGACCGCCATCATAATCTAGGCTCCTAGTTTGTCCATTGTAACGTGGTTTTTGAGCCAACGTTCTTTAAATTGACTTTCACTCTTTGATTGTTGCTTAAGTTGCTCTATCTCTAAGAGATTTGGTTGGCAAAGTGCTTCGTTGAATGTCACAGTTAAGCGTAGTTCGTCGGCCTCCTCGTCAGAGATGAGTTGCATGCGTTCATGTAGGAGCTTGCCATAGTGCTCATTAAGATACTATTGCTCTTCCCAAGATAGAGGAAATGACAAGCATTCCTCAAGTTGCTCCTTAGGAAATGTACCAATGTCTGCAAGGACGTAGACACTTGCGAATACTTTGAGTTTAGAATCCAACTCAGTTAAGAATTATGTGACACTTCTATGTTCTATGAAGGCTTTCTCGGTTGCTATCTCATGCAAGGTTTTACGAGTGTCCCTAGGCTTTAGCATAGCTGGGGGCTTGGGCCTAGATGAGCAAGATTGATCAATGCTAGGATTGCTTATGTCCTTGGGCTTTTCTTGTTTCTCTTGAGGCTTTGCTGCTATTGTGTCATGGTTCTCCTTGGATGTGATTGGTCTAAATTTGTCACCCTGTTATGAGAGTGTTGTATTCACTCTTGACTAGTCAATGTAAGTTCTGTTGTCGGTGGATTGAGTGTTGCAAGCAACCGTTGATGGTAATGGTTGCTTTGACTTATTAGAACATACGGATGTGCCTGAGGTTTCACCGCTATTAGGAGAGATGGCCATGGGTTCCTTAGTGGGTAGACCCGATGCTTCATTCTCAAGCCCTTCCGTGCTCTTGGTCTTTGTCTTCTTGGTGTTCGCAATTGCTTGCAAATGCTGTTGTTCTCATTGTTTTCCCCTCTTTTTCTTGGTTAAGGAAGGTGTATCCCTTAAAGATTCAGGACCCTGAACTAGGTCAGCCGTTGGTATGCTTGGTCGGGGGGCCTTAGCTTTCTCTTTCTTTGGTGTGTCCTCATGGGATGTAGCTGCGACCTGTTGGGCTGCCTTGCTAGGTTGATTGGTCAAATGCGCCATCTCCTTGGCCACATCTTTGAGAGGTTTCTCCACAAGCCTAGGCTTGAGGTCCTTCAAGAGTGCTAGAGGTTTCAAGGATGTTGATTGCGACACCTCTTCTATGGGTGATTTGCTAAGGACACATCTTGTAAGAGGCTTCATCATGGCCAAAGGCTGTGACTGCTATGATTCTTGATTGGAGGTAGTAGCGGCTAGTTCAGTGGACTGGCCACTATTGGTAAACTACAGTGTCAAGTCCTTAAGTAGATCGGGAGTGGCCATGTATTTTGTTGCCCTTTACTCATTCACTTGTGCAGATTGAGCATTAGTTGAGGTAGTCACGATGGATTACACAGGCATATCCTTAGGCTGAGAGCTAAGGGTAGTGTCATGTCTCACCTCTTGGAAATTTGGAAGCTTAGATGGTGATAGAGATTCGGATTGAGAAATTGCATTTGATGATTGTTGTTGTGCTTCCTGTGTCCGTTTAGGGAAAGAGGGTGTAGGAGACATGGGACTCCTAGGTGGACTTATCACTAGCTAGGAGATTTGCTCGTGGCTGTTAGATGATTCTTCCAGTTGCTCTGTTGAGCAATCAACCTTGCCATGAGCAATGTTGCACCTAAGATGCTCATTATCCTCTTGGGAAATCAAAGGCTCCTTGGGCACTAGTGTCTTTTGTGTACACTTGATGGGTACATATGATATGCACTTGTTAATCACACTAGGCTGAGGATCTACCCTTTGAATAGTCTAGTTTGGTTTCTTGATTTCACTTGTGAGGGGCTCGGTCACTCCAATGTTTTTGACTCGAGACTTGTTTTTTTGTTTAGATTTTCTCCTGCACTTTTCTGCCCTTGATATGTCTTGGCCTTTGGCTAGCAAGGGGTTTTGGTATCCAAGTCCATTGGTTACCTGTGTGATAGCCTTGAGCACGTAGCAATGCTGTGGATATCTGTCACGGGGTTGTGTTGGCTCTCTATCAATACCTTTTTCTATAAGGTTTGGGCTTCTCTTGGGATCTTCTACGATATTTGTAAGTCCAAAGCATGTCCTTGGCATTGTCTCTTAACTTCTTGTTTCAAGCATGGTCTTGCTCACTGGTTCTCTCTGTTCGACATGTGTTTGTATAAACTCTTTTAACAAGCCTTTGCTCTCATCACTAGACTTGCCTGATATGTCAGAATGTTCCTTGTCTTTCCCTCAAGGTTTGATGGGGTTACCCTTACTAAAGGTTGTGATTATCCTTACACTTGGTAGTGTCAAGTGTACCCTTTGTGCTATGTAATCAGTCTCACACTTTGTCGCCCTTTGAAGGGTCATCCTAGGATGGTTTCCTTTCCACAACTAGCACTATTTTGAGGAACATGGAATAGGATAGGTAAGCTTTTAGCTTCAATAGTTACTAGGATTTTACACTTTTCTATGAGTGCTTGTGGGTGTCCCCCATATACACACTAAGAGTTGCATTAGTCGATGTGAGCTTTTTTTGGCCTAGCAGAGTCCATGCTTTGTAAGTCAAGATATTAAAATCTGCTCCTTTATCGATGAGAGCATCGACACTACGCTCTCTTTTTACGGTGAGTTTGACCCTAAGATAAGCAGGTGGTACCATGTCTTCATCTTCCGGGTCTTGGCTTGTAAATTTAAGCCTTCTGATGCATGTAGAGGACTTTCATGTTTAGCCATCCTTGCAGTAGCTTGATGATGTTGCATTCTGTGTTGACTAGATGCAATCCGAATGCAACCTGTACATGTTCTTGTGGTATGACCTTTTTGCCCTTGTTGGCTAGATTAGCGCATTGAGGTTCTAGGGTCTCTTAATGCGTCATCTTACTCGTGTTAGCTTCGCTTCGAGGTCTATGACTCTAATGGTTGCCGCTACGACGTTGATTCTCTCAGCAACCTACTCAAGCTGCTAAGCTGCTGTGTCTTGTGAATTCGCCTGTTCCTTGCACCAGAATCAAGTTTTGGGCATCGGGATGGCTTCCAAGGTTTGCGTGATTGAGATCTAGTTGGGTCTGGTGCAATGTTCTAAGAAATTTGTAAAAATTTGACTCGGCCCAACTCATTCGAATTGCAGGGGGGCTGAGTGGTGGACTCGGACAGGCCAAGGACAACAAGGACCGAATATTAAGTTGGTCCGAATGGTTGACTTGGAAGGGTCGAGTGACAATTGTTTGAATCACGTGGGCCGAGTGGGGGGAACTTGGATGGCAGGCTGAGAGCCAAATTTAAAGGTGTTGGCCAAGTTGTGCGTTTGGACGGGCCAAGTAAAAAAGGGCCGAGTGGTTGACTCGGACGGGCCGAGCGATAAGTGTCCAAATCAGGTGGGTCGATGAGGGGAGATCGAGAGTTGGGTGGTGGGCCGAGGGTCAATTCTGGGACTCATTCCAAAATTGCTGTTACTTGGATGGGCCGAGCGCGATGCGTTTTTGCCGAACTCCACAGAATGCGTCGCGCTGAGCAATCAAAGCCTTCTTACTGGTCGAGCACCTCTAGATCCTAGCTACTCATGCAGGGAAGGTGTGGAATTGCCTATAGTAGGCAAAGGACTCCTCGATGGCAAGATTGAAGTAGGTCCATGCAATGAAGCTCTCTCCCTCTCTCAGCTCTCCTAAAACCCTGCAATGCAAAATGTAGTCTTCCATACCACTCCTAGCCTCTTATTACCCTACCTAGGCCTGCATTCACCTTAATCTTCCTCCCCTTACCAATATTTAATCCAAAATTTCATTTTTTTCCTTTCTTTTTCCTATTTTAGCCTGTTATACAACAACAAAAAACCCTACTGCATGCTCCAATGTTTTGCTCCTATCCTACCTAATTGCAAGCAAAAATCATACCTACACTACTCCAACATACTTTTCCAAATCCAAAAAACCAAAACCTACTTGCTAAGGAGATCGAATACCTCTTCAAACTCCCTCGCTTCCTACCTATCTACTTCAAGCATCGGTTCGAGGAAAACTTTACTTTGATGCACTCGATTCGAAGCGCTCAAGGCTTGAATCCATTGGTCCTGGCAATGGAACCAAAATGTAGAGGGAGCTCACGCTCCACCGCCAAGACCCATGGACCACTTATTGCTTCAAGCATTCCAAGACGAGCACTAATGGCTACCTCTCATATAGCTGACATGCTATCCATCTCTACGAGTGTAGTGAGCTTACCTCCATGCCCGATCGAGTTACCTCCTCTCCCGAGCACTCCAGTAGCTCCATGATCCAAGTGCAATCTTCAAGCAAGCTCCATCCTCAAGCTCCATGCTCCAAGATCCATTGCCGCGAGAAGAGAAGAGAAGAGAAGAGAAGAGAAGAGAAGAGAAGAGAAGAGAAGAGAGGAGAAGAGAAGAGAGCTTCTCCACCCCGGTCCCTCACCCTCACACACTCACTCCCTCACACTCTCACACACTCTCTCTCAAGCACAAGCTCAAGCAAGCAAGCAAGAAGAAGAAGAAGAAGAAGAGGAGAGCTACTTTTGGCCACACACAAGAATGAGCTTCTCATTCACTTTTCAACTTTATATACAAAACCCTAAATCCCTTTTGGACGGTCATCCCCTTATCCCCTTTCTCACATGGTTGGCCATGGCTTAGGCCCTTTCTCCCATTGTCCTTCTATCCTTCTAGCTTCATTCCTACCGCTCGTCTACCTTTACAATTTGCACGGATGAGAGCCCGGAACTCTTAAAATAAATCATGGTGCACCCTATGCTTTTTTACAAAAGTATTGACTTGTGCTTTTTCTCTTGCGTCTTTCTCCTTGATTTAGGACTTTTCTACACTTCTTGTGTTTCCAAAATCTTCTTGGTGTGCCTTTGTCATTTGTTTCACTTTTGCCTTGGCCTTGTCTTCTACTTTAGATTTTTCGGCTTTTCCACCTTGTTCGTTTGATGGTTAACATATAGAAATAGTATGCACAAGATACGCTGATTAAGTATGGAATGATGCATTGTAAGTGCATGGAAACACCACTAGATCAGAATGTAAAGCTTGGAGTTGATGTTGGTAGTGAGATAGAGATCTACCTTACTAGTACTCATCCTGATTGCAGTTATTTAGTGGGGTTGCTTAGCTAGTTTATGTAGAAGCCACGCAAACCTCGCTTGGATGCAGTTATTAGGAGGATTATGCAATATATGAAGGGTACTTTTGATTATGGGTTGTTTTATGAGTTTGGAAAACCACGGTTAGATGTGCATATGAAGACAATAAACCAGTGGTTATGCTATTAGACTCTTGAAAGTAGTATAGTCAACTTGAGCAATAAAAAGCTACCTACTGATACTCTCTTTAGCACAAAGGCAGAGTATAGAGATGTAATCTTAGCTGCATGTGAAGTAGTTTGACACTTGATATTGTTACATGACTTGGGTGTAGAGATGGACATAAAGGTCATATTGCATTGTGACAACATGACCATTGTGCTATTGGCTAGCAACCTAGTTTACCATGCTAGATCAAAGCACATAGAAGTTCATTATCACTTCATCAAGGAAATGGTACTTGTAGGAAAGATAGGTATACTTCATGTGAAGACTGAAGACCAAGTAGTTGATATCTTTACCAAATCACTTGGTAAAGATAAGTTTGTTTACTTCAAGGAGCCACTTGGAGTACATAGTTTACTTGAGCTTGAGGGGGAGTGTTGAAAATCAAGCTCATCAGTGGTATTGACTGACATTCTTGTCAGTCTCTTTCCCTCTCTTTGAATATGTTGAAAATGGTACTATCACCAAAAGTAGATGCCATTATGAGTACAAAGCAAGATTGAATAGTGTGCTATAATGATAGTAAGTTAGTCTCAAAATCAAGCCAAAATTGAATGCAAGAGATAGGGTGCAATACAATGTATGATTGACCACAAAAGAAATGCACTAGAATACTCAAACCAAGTGCCTACTCTCAACAAATTGACTCAAAATTGAATTGCAACATTGCTATTGATGAAACTGTGGTAACTATAGGCAAAGTACAAAATGATAAGTTTCCAGTACCATGGAAATCTAGGTAGCAATTGGGATAAATAATGCAACTAGCGGTGTCAAGAAAGAGCATAAACTATTAAGTTTCCAAATATTGTCATCGATGCAAAGATGTCAAGTACATAGATACATTCGCAAGTAAAAGAGTAACATGTGCATAAGAGATCTTCAAAAGCAACAAAGATCCACCAATTTGCAATTAACTCACTGCATATGAATAGGGAAGCTCAAATAGATAACCAAGCATGCATCCAATGCCGACAAACTCAACAACAGGAACTACAAGTGTACAAATGAAAGCTAAATCAACCCATAGTTATTAATGCTTGCAAAGATAGTGTATGTATAAAACAAGTGAGCATATACACATACACAAGAGATTCCCATTGTCGCTAATAACCCAATCTTTGCAATGATAAATGTTAAGGTACTCCCACTAGAACAAAATTTAGAAAAGTAAGGAGCAATGAAAGACAAAAGTATCATTACATCCGAGAATCCAAAATACATCAAATGTACATATGGGAGTATATATATATAACATAAGTAACCAAGCTCATAATTGATAAAGCTCTAAAGCAAGTGGCCAATTCAAATATGTAAATATTTGAGCTTAAGATCAAAGGTTAAAGCTCAATGAGAGCATATCCAAGCATGTACATTAGTGGAAAGCATATGTAAGTCCATATATGATCCTTAAGTAGCATGTTGGCATTAAATACATCAAGTACATAATCATTCAAGTTGTATATTTTCTGCCCATAGGGTATTACAATAATAAACCTTCCAAATCTGAGCTAAAGAAGCTCTAATCAATCCAAGAGACTTTTCTACCATTAATACATCATCCATGCATCATATACTTGCCCCATAAGCATCAATGGAGCATTAAATAATCAAATATATGCTGTCCCAAATAGTGAGCAACATTTTACCTTGAATAGTGAATCAATGGCTAACTTCAAACTCTGTATATGGTGCTCAAGAAGGAGTTAAAGAAGCCAAGATGGACCCCCACATGCTGGACAACAAGTGTAGAGAACCATTGAGGAGTAGTGTGCCCGATGAAGGCAGGTGGGGGCAACCCCTAAAAATGCACCACAAATTTCACGATTGTCCCTAGGGGCCTACCCTGTTGTGCTTGACCTCTAAGGTCACTTGGCAATGGGAAAAGGTGCTCTAAATGCTGAGAAATAATTGGGAAGGAATGGGAGTTTTTTGCATACCTTAAAATGGACTGCTAGTTGAATGGTGGAAGGGTTGAGCAAGAATGAGAGCATAAGTGGAAGAAGAAAGCAAGAGCTATGGAGGTTGGCAACAAGAGAGAGTAAGATCATATGTGGGAACTCCAACAGTCACAATGTGTGATGTGCCTTTCTTTATTCTATTGGCATAGGAAGAGTAAAGAATAAAGTAACAACAATGGGTGGTTTTCCACCTACAATGTACATATGTGCATGCAATTACAATATAAATACGGACAGCTAGGCACATGTAGCCTTTAATCCCCAACAACATGGCCCCCTAAACTTTAGTTTTTGTTTATGGACCTTAATAAAGTAGAGCAATACTAAGTTGCATTTTGAAAATCTATTTGTTTTGACTTGATTGTCAAACTAGATCTTTTGTTGAGTTTTTTTGTAGATGAAAGTGTGTGTTGCCAACAATTAGGCTTTGAATAATTATTCAAGCTTCATAAATTGGTTGATCTAAGGCTTTTAACCTTCAAACTCTCATGTGTAGCCACTCTTATACTTGGGACAAGGAATTCAATTGGCATAATGGCATTAGTGCCATATATAAACTTAAATGTAATTTGGCAAGTTGGAATCTTGTAGGCAATATGATATGCCCACAATGCTGCCTTAAGTTTGTTGTCCCAATTGCTTTGAGAAGTTGACACTATCTTGATCAACACATTGATCAAAGTCTTGTTTTTTGCTTTAGCTTGGCTAGAGGGAAGAGAATCTTGCTATTGTGTATGCATCATCTTTCATGTGGTTCTAGCTTTGGTCCACTTGGTCAAGTAATCATTGGCAATGATAATATACCCAACTTGTGAATACTAGGCTGCATGACTTATAGGCCCGATGAAATCTATTCCCCACTTTTCAAAAGGTTATCTTGTGATTACTTGTGAAAGCTCCAATTTGTCTTTCCTTACTGGCACCTTCATGCCTTGGCATTCATTACAATGTTTCACAAATTTAGCTACATTGCAAAATAGGGTGGGCCACCAAATTTAGCTCCATTGAAATGACCTCCTACAACTCCCACGTATGCTTTAGCTAAAACTTCATGCATCTCATGCTCATAGACACATCATCTTAGCCCAACCAATATAACTGCCCATCAAATAGTTGATAGGGTTTCACTTTCATTATAAGACAACAAAGCCAAGATTTTTCAATTGGGTGATGCAATATCTCAGGTAAGGTCTATTTTGAAGAGATACTCTTTTCTCTAGAAATTCTAAATAGGTGTACATACGGGAGATCATTTGCGATGCGTTTCCCTGTAGGGTCTCCATTAGGTAGTTGAGACAAATGATTGGTCATGTAGTGCTATTTTCCTTTTCTTACAACCATTGAGAAATGAAATTTGAGTAGGAGAGTAGCAACCACTTGGCTATGCATCCTATAGTATATGGCTTATTTATAAGGTATAGTAGGGCTTGGTGGTCCACATAGAAAGTGAATAGTGTTGCTCACAAATAATGTAGCAATCCTTTTATGATAAAAACTATTACCAATCCTTCCTTCTCGATGATAGAGTAGTTCCTCTTAGTATCAGTGACTTGATGACTAGTAAAGCTCACTGAAGAGTGTAGATTGTGTTTTCCAAGTTGGTACAAAATTTCCCCCACAACAAACTACTTTAAAGAATTAATGTGCACATGGAAGGTCATGTTCCGGTCTAGGGCTCATAGAATCGATGCTATAGTTAGAGCCTTTTTTAGTGCATTGTACGTATGTTGGTATTTCTCAGTCCATTTCAAAACAATCGATAATTTGTACAAGTGCCAAGCAATCAATGCATAGTTTAGCACAAGCATTTGATACTATCCTATATAGCCAGAACTCCCTTTAGTTTATTGGAGGTGGTAGATTGAAAATAATTCTAACCTTTGAGAAGTCCATTGCAATGTTATTCTTAGAAACTATGTACCCTAGGATACAATCATGTTTGACCTAGAACTGTGCACTTTAAGGGTTCAAGGAGAGAATGTACTACCTGCAATATTCAAAGATAGCTCGAATCTTTTCCAGGTGCTCTATATACTTCATGTGTACATACATATTGTCCATGAACACCTCCAACCATTTTTGAAGAATATCCTTGAAAATGTTGCAAAAGAGTTATTGGAATGTGGCAAAAGCATTGGTGACCAAAGGGCATCATTCTATATGCAGACACTCCCCATTCAATTGCAAAGGCCATCTTATATCTATCATTCAAATGAATTTGCACTTGGTTATAACTTAAAAATCCATCAAGGAAATTGTAGGCTCCTTTTTCTATGGCCCACTCTAACACATGCTCAGTGTAAGGGTAGTGATAATTGTCTCTCTTTATTGTAGCTTTTATAGTTCATACACTCTAACTTTTTAATTCTTCTTTAGCATGATGACGATAAATGAGGATAATTGTCTATCTTTATTGTAGCCTTGAATTTTTATATTTCACATACACTCTAACTTTTTTATTATTCTTTAGCACGATGATGATAGGTGAGACCCAATTCGTGTGCTCAATTTCGTAATAAATCCGGAGTTCAAGATATTTCAATCTCCTCTTTGACAATGCGATCATGCTTAGGATTTGTTGCATAAGGGTGTTGTTTAACTAGTACCATATCTAGTACCATGGGATGTTGTGGGTGACTATATTGAGGTCTATCCCCTTTAGCTCCTTAATTGACCAAGTAAACACATCCTTGAACTCTCACCAGTGATGTAGATTAGTCTCCTCATTCATAGTAAGGTTATCAGCTTATGAAGATAGGTATAGGCTTTTGGTCTTCTTTGGCTAAATAGACTTCCTTACTTTGGCTAGCCCTTCTATTGGCTCATAGGTCTATCCTTGCTAGTTTTCCCCTAACAAAAACACTATCCATTCACATTTTTAAAACTTTGTGAAGCATTTAGGGAGGCCTTATGGTTTTTTTATTTCTTAGTGTCAGTAGTTTTTGTAGTTTTTTTCACGTCCTTTAACTATCTATGCCATATGTCTAGGGCATAGAATCTTAGGTAATGAAGGAATTTCTAGCTCACTATCAGAGCTAACTTCTGATTCAAAGTTAAAGTCATAGCCTTTGCTAGATGATTTTTTTTATTTAGGCGATCATAGTTCAAAGGCAATCCCAATTTCATAAAATGTCAATGAATTGGTTCTGGCTTGCTCATAATCTAACAGTTCTAGACATTCCAACTACAACTTGTCATAGTTCATTCTGACTACTCCATTGACTAGCAATGCTTGTGTTTCCCTACGTTTTGATTAAACAATAATTTATTCTATTGTGTACACATTGGTGTCATAGTCAATTGTTTCAAGCTCTATGGCTAAGGTTCCTCCCTCCAATTCATAGTCAGTGTAAGCACTTTTCATATCTACTACATCTAAAAACTCATTAGTCTCATTGGTTGTTTGTTTGAATGTGCACTCCTCTTGAGAAGGGACCAATTATAAAGTAATTTAGATTGTGCACTTTTCTTGATTTCCATCATTGAGCTTCCAAGGGCTCCTTAAGTGGTTTGGGTTTACACCAAGATCATTTAGCAATTTATTTTAAAAAAATTCTAGAATCTTGATCAATTTCATTATATTTGTAGGCACATGATAGGTATGCTTGGAGATGTGTGTATGCTTCTTGCCATCATATAAATCAAGATTGATGGTAGGTTTTTGCCTCGTGTTTTTGTTGCTTGTTTTTGTTCTTCCACATTGTTGACTCTATCAGCAGACAGCTGAACTCATATAGTCATCCTCATCTTCTGAGAAGAGCAAGCCAATGGTGGCAAGATGATGCATCCAATCTCTCTCATCATCAAGATAGGGAATGTATTTCATGGGTGGAGGCCATATTTTGATGCAGTTATAGCATCATCCTTCAATAAGGTGGAGATGGCATTTAGGTCGATTGATAAGCTCTTCCATATATCCATCTCGATCCTAATTGATTTCGTGCGATTCACAAAGAACATTAAGCCATTATCCCAAACCTTAATTGCTCATGCACCTCTGCCAAGGTTGATCAAATAGGATATCATAGTCAACTCCCTTCATGACCATGAAGCTCACCAAGAACTTGATTCTTGCAATATTAATAGTTGAATGACCTGACCTTTGTTCCATTGGCTAATGTAACATTAAAGAGTGCTACCTCTAGAGGTGGATTATACAAATCCTACATAACTACATTGCTAAGAACATTAACTCTTAATACTTTATGGAAGGAGAGAATCTTACTTTTCAAGTTTAAAATTTTACATCTAGCCAAAACTTGTTTTTTTTGGGCTCATTTTTGCAATTACAATAGGTTATAATTGCATGATCTATGAAACATGCATAAAATGAGCCCAAACACACAAGGATTGAACCCTTGGTCCTCTACTACACACATAACCATTGCATGCTCTTTAAAAAAATGTAGTAAACTCACCGATTTATCTTCTTATTGTAGTCTATATACAAAGGGTCATCTCAATGGATCCATGATTCAAATGATGCACCTCAAGCAAGCTCCACCTCCATAGCCTCAATCTCTCTGCAAAGTTCACGTGCAAGAAGAAGACAAAGAAGAGGAGAAAGAAAGAGCTTCTCCCACACTAGTCGTTCACTCCACCTACACTCTCCACCACAATAATGAGCTTAACACTTCTTTTTTTCATTTTATACATGGCCTTGGTTTTTTTGGGCACCTTCCCATCTCTTTGCCTCAAACCAATCTTCTCTTACCTTGCATACATCTGTTGGTTTTTAGTAATTCTTTTCCAACTTATTGGACCGAGATTTTTATGCTCATGCCCCACTCAGGATGTTATTACAATTTATATGAGTCTAGCTCTCTTTATAAAATAATTTTCTGCCAAAAAATTACAAGTGTTTGAGAGACACTTTGGTTTCTTCTTCCCTTTTGGGATTAGACATTTTCTTTTGTGCCTCCTTTGTTGTGCATTCCTAGAAGGCATGAATGCTTAACAAGGGGTTTATTAGATTGCAAAGAGAAGGGATGCAATGGGGTGCCCTTTTCTAGCTCATCTCATCAAAGGGAATAGTCTAGAGAGTACTCCATTTATGTAGAATTGTGATTCAACTTGTAAACTTCTTATCAAATCCCATTACCTTAAGTATATGGAGGATGAAATCCTAAGAGATGCTTGTAGAGTTACAACCCTTGGACATTCCACAAATGAAATAGGAGTCCATAAGTATGGACATTGGATAAATTATTGGATATGACTCCATCATGGTAGTGGTTAATAGATTGACAAAAGTTGCACACTTGATCCCAATCAAAACAACCTATAAGTCATCTGACATTGCTTGAGTCTTTATCAAATAAGTATTTAGGTTACATGGATTACCAAAGAGCATAATTAGTGACCGAGACTCCAAGTTCACCTCTAAGTTTTGGACTTGCCTATTCCAAGCAATTGGAATGCAGCTATGCTTCCATACTGCTTATCATCCTCAAACTAATGGTCAAACTGAGAGGGTTAACCAGACCATTGAAGATATTCTAAGGTCTTTTTGTAGCAAAGAACTGAAATGGTGGATTGAGCATTTACCTTTGGTGGAGTTTGCTTATAATATTGCCTTTCAACAAACAATCAAGATGTTGCCATTCCAAGCCTTGTATGGGCAAGAATGTCATACGTCTCTTGTAAAAGAGATGTTCACTCTCTGCCCAAGTGGGATACCAATTTGAAGTTACTTGATTCGGCTCATCATTAGTAAGTTCTAAATCAATCATTGCAAAAAAACTTAACATTAGTTGGAATATACATTCTTCTCTAGAGGAATTGTCTTTCTTTGCCAAATTAGTAGCCATGTTGCTTAAAGATTAACAAACTAGCAAAGATTTTATATGAATAGGAAGAATAGGTTTTGTGGTACTCATCTAGAGGTGATTATGGGCAATCTCCTCTAAGGTGTTCAATGGTTTGACCTAGTCAGCATAATCTAACTAGTGGATGGGGTTAGTAGGACAAATAATGTAAGTAAATGGACTCTTGCTCTATTGACATCATTGGGTCTTTCTAAGAGTGTATCCTCAAGTTCTTTTGGGCTCTTAGCCACAACTCATCTTCTTGTTGCCCCATATTTTCTAAATTTTCCTTCATAGGTCCCTTGATTGGATTAGGCTTCAAATACTTCAAGGATTTTTGCTATTCATTATGCTCTTTTGGCTAGAGTTTGTATTCTATTGTGAGGCACAATAACTAAAACCTTGTTCCTCAATTGAAGTGACAATCTTGACCACAACTAAAGGCTGTGACTATGTGGGTTCCATTTTGAAATTGAAAATAATAATAATAGATTCAATGGGTTGGTCAATCTTGCAAGTCAAAGATGATTGCATTCGTGGATCCTTGGACTGATTGAAAATAGCTTTAGTCTTGGAATTTCCAGAGGTTTTTTTGACAATGATTTTGGAGGGAGGTCCTCAATACTTTGATGTTTACTTAGCTATACGTGATGGATCTTGTTTCTTTGATTAAGCAATTGTACTAGGCTATTGCTCTACTGGATATTCTGTTTCAACTTGGATGGCAAACGTTCTTTTCTCTTGGGAGCTATCTCACTGGATTGCTTGTCAACACTTGAGGGCTCTATCATTTTCTTCCTTGGACTTTCTCTTTTAGCTTGAGTAGCATCACATGGATGTGGTTGCTTTGTTTCCTCCTCTTGGATCGATGACTTCTTGGACACCATGAGTTCCTCATGTGGATTAGCGACTATGTCAAGATGTTGCACTTTCAGAGTTGTGGGCTCAAGTTTCTTTGTTGGATAGTTAAGTTTGACTTTTCAGTCTCCAAGACAAGACTTGTAGCCTCTAAGTGGGCTGATTTTATCTCCTCATTAGATTTGAACCTTGACCTAGATCAATATTTGGGTCCCTTTCTCTTTCTCTTTGATTTTAATGGGACTTGGGCTTGGTCAGTGGAGGTGGCTATGTAGGCAGTTTCAACAAAAAAATCCAATGATTTTCTAGATAAAACACTTGAGCATGTAGCAACGCTTTGGGTACCCATCACGACTTTTTGCTAGCTCCCCATTGACACTTTTGATTATTTGTCCTAGAGTTCCGTTTCTAGAGGAATTTCTCTTTCGAACAATTGGAGAGTTTGTTGTAATGGTCCTCATAGATTTGCTCTCTCTATTGGTTTTAAGAGGATTCACACTAAGTAATTCCTTCTTATCCTCTTGTGCCTTGAGTAGTTCCTTTAGAAGTCTTTGGCCATCCTCATTAGGGTTTGTATGTGACTCTGAGATAGATGTTTTGATCTTACTTGGGGAAGAGACAAGGTTTCCTTTATTGAAAGTAGTGACTACCTTGATGATTGGTAAGCTTAGGTGTATTATGTGTGCTTCATGGTCTGCATTGAATTTGATTGCATGCTTGAAAGGTCTTCCAAGCAGGACTTCCTTTCTCATATCCTTTGAATTTGGAAGCACATAGAAAATGATTGGCATGAATTCAACCTCTATAGTTGAAATAATTTTGCATTAGCTCTTCATCTTCCAGGTCAATGTCCTTAGTCTTTCAACCTTACCTTTTTGAGTACTTGTCTTTCAGCTTTGTCTCCTCAAATTCTTGAACATTATGTACTTCTCTTTACTTTTGCAATAGGTGCAAATTTAGTCCCATTTTTCTTTTTTCCCCCCTCTTTTCTTGAATCTCTTTTGTTCTCATTGTTCATCATTTCTTGTTTAGTTATATCTTAGTGAGTTTTGTGAATGCATGCTATGGTTTTGAATGTCTCTAAACCCTCATCATTATATTTTTAATGAACTTTTTGTGTACTTTCCTACCTTAATTAGAAACTTTTGAATTACGATGGCCCAAATGAATTCAAGGTAGATTAGATCACAAGGTAAATCAATATTTTCTTTAAAAAACTTTCAATCAAGCAATGTAGGGAGTGAGCACACATATCTCTCAAGGGTTTCTTGTGGGCAAGCAAGATGTTGAAACACCACAATCCATTGAGATAAACAACTTCCCAAACCCCCTAGACAATATTATTATAAGAAATGTATAATAAAATTTTCCTTTTCATATTTGAACTTTCATTTGAGAATACAATTACTTTTTGATCCAATGTTTAGTTTATGTCTCAAAGATAGTTCATTAGATATTATAGCTAGACTAGTTTTGGACTAATTTTTCTCTTTAATTTGGCTACTTTGAGTGTATTAGAGGAAGAGTAGTTCAAAATAGTAACTTACAATATCCAATAGCTAGGAGGCAAAGTTTGTTGCTAGTCGAAAAACTATAAAAACTGGCCAATTAAGGTGATAAATGATGACATGTTGCAATGGCCATGGATTTTGCCTTTAGTATGCGGGAACTCTCATTAATTCTTGTATGTTTAGGTTTTTTAAATTTAGATGCACTCAATTTGGCTCTAGGGTTTCAACTATAGATAAATCATTGTAAAATAGGTCCAATTCATTCAAAGCGATCATGAAACTTGTCAATTTGATCAAGAAACTCTCTTCTATGGTTCACTCTATTCCATGTTTGTGATCTAGTATCATGGATTCACACTATCTATAATTTAGTTTACCTAGGGTGAGTTGAATTGGAAAATTGATGTAGATTGTAGAGATAAGTTTGTAAGATGCATAAAAAATTATATTGCAACCCTAAAAGCAATGGCGAAATCACTCAAATTTGATGCAAAATTTGTCTCATGCACTCTAGATATGATCCATCTAGATGGTTTGACTATGCAAGGAAATGCTAATGTTATTGTGAAACATCTAAGATCAAATCACATTGAATTTGAACACTTTAGCTAAAATCTATAGATAGTTCTGTAAGGTGGGTCCATTCACTCAAGGTGACTATGGATCCATTCAACATGATTTGGAAACTCCCTTGCAACTAAGATCAATTTTGTTACTAAGGTTTGAAGTTATGAGTCTAAACAAGCTATAGTCTAGTCCACTTAGGTACATAAAGATACTTGACATGACACCAATATGAATTTTAGAGGTAATCTTGTGAGACGGGTCATATAGAGGCTTGAAAATCTAAACATAGTCACAAAATCACTCAAGGTGATCCAAAATTTGTTGCCTATACTCGAGCTAAGGTTTTCTGTAGTTTAAAAGTGAGAAAGTGTTAGGTTAGTATAGATTATCTTAGATTAGACAATCCTACATTCACACATTCAAGTAGGACTTTTAGAGAGAACTTCGTAGTAAATCTACTATTCAAGCAATCACTCTCTAAGTGTTTGAAGTTCATCATAGATGATACATACAATTGCTAAAGGTGATGTGCAAATAATTATGGGTGGTTCTGATCAAGCTTAGACTCATTTAAGATGATTAGAGAGTCAATGTTTTGTTTTTCTAGAGTCCAAGGTGTGACAAATTTTTTGGAAGTCTTTCCTAGGGCTATGGATGCAGAATTGACTTATGGACTTAGCCATGGTGTGAGGTATTGGAGATGGTTTTGTGCCTTTAAAAGGGAGGAAAAAATCAGATGGTTCTTGCAATTAAAATTTTGGCTTTCTAGGACAATACCCCTAGATTTTTCTCCTTGAGTAATATGGTTTTTCATTGGAGTTGGAAATATTATTATGGATTTTGAAACTATTGATGCTAGCAAACACTGAGATCTTAGATTTTGAGTGCTTTAGCATCAAGAGTAGGGATATTATCATGAAGGATGATGAGACATGAAAGGTGATCATAGCCTCCACTAATTTTTTAAAACCACTCAAGGTGGTCTTCACCTTGGTTACGTATCATCCATCACCTTCAATCAAGATAGCCACCATCTTGAGTGACTCTCACCTTGATTTCCCATTATCTTGATCAAGATGATCATCACCTTGACTAGATCTAGATCCATTCATCTCAAGCAAGCTAGTATCATCTCCATTGAAGGTGACTAAGATCAGCTTGATCGCATCCATTTGGAGTAGGTATCACCCCAATTTCATTCCATCAATCCATTCAATGTGATCATCACCTTGATTGGAACACCTTTGCTGATTTTAATTAGCTTTACCAAGGTGATTGCCAACTTTACTAACTCAAAACCACTCAAAGTGATCCTTCACCTTTACTATAATCCATCATCACTACTGCACCCTATTACATTGATTGCATTCCAACCACTCAAGTAATCATAACCCATCATCGTGACAAGTATCCACCACCTTGACTCATTCTATGTTACTCAAGGTGATCTGCAATTAGAATATATAAAGTATATAGACTATGACAAATCCACTCAAGATGATCCTTCACTTGGATTGATCCCAATCACCTTGATTGGAACACCTTGATCAAGGTGAATATTCAAGCATCTCCATTGAAGTTAATCATCATAAATATCACTCAAATTAGCCCATTCAAGGAAATTCTCCATAACCTTGATTGGGCTTTTTTCATTTGGGAGGTTCATTATATGTAAATCCTTTATGTCATTGATTGCATGACATCAATGTCACTCAAATTAGTCCATTCAAGGCAATTCTCTAGAACCTTGATTGGGCTTTTTTCATTTGGGAGGTTCATTATAGGTAAATCCATTATATCATGTGCATTCAAGGACTATTTAAAAATACCCTTATTTGTGAATTTTTCTTAATAAAACATACCCCTTTTCTATTGAATTGTGAATAACCCCTTTGTATGGCACCCTTCTATATGCCAAATATATGTAAATATGGTATTCTAAAAATCCATTTTTTGATCCCACACGATATGTGTACATATTTATGAGTGATCCCACCAAGCTTTTTTAATCAATGCACTTAATACATACTAGTTTTACATAACCTTAATGTATCTAAATAGCTCCACAATTGTACAAACTCCACATAGATTGCATCCCACCTTCATTGAGAAATGTAGATAACTTTTTGAAAGATGTTTGATTAGCATAAAAACCACTTAAATGTATTCAAAATTGGGGAAAAAAGTATCACTTTTAGTGATTTTTTATGGGAAGTATGGATAATAGAGACCAAGACCAAGCCAATAGCTTGCATATCGAAGTAGTTTTTGTCAATTCAAATAGGCCAAAAAAGTACCTAACAAGGCCAACATGATTGATTCAAATAGGCCAAAAAAGTGGTTAACAAGGCCAACATGATCACCTTGAGCCAAAAATTGACTGGAAAGTATAATAATACTTATCATCATTGAGTTGAAATCATCATCTCTATTGTATTTAGATAGTGAGATCTAGTGGCCTAAGATAAGATCTGACTTGTACACCATAAGTAAAGAGGGACCCTAGCCTACTAGGAAGCCAAAAAACACCACAAACCAACTAGTCCACTATGATTACCACAATATCACTACGATTGGCATAAAAGATAATAAAAAAGATAAAGTTGATCAAAAGACAAAAGTTGCATGTACCAAGCTTCTCTTCTACATACCATGAATATTGTATAAGCTTAGAGGCTAGAATAAATTATCATAAATGATACACATGATGACTATATCATCAAAGAAGGCTAAATGAGCAAGAACTATCAAGCTATAAAGCCATATACACTTTGTTTTCTACAAACACAAGTTGTCACCACAGTCACTACTCTTGCTCCTTATGCTCCAATCATGGAACTTTCATTGAATCAGAGCAAAGAAATTAATTGAATTGATTGGTTTCTATGCCAAGAATATGTTACATGTGTGTGGAATTTATTGCATGTGTCAAACAAGCATAAGATCTACATCCTTCTTGCCCTCTATCTCACCTTGACTATCCCAATTTGTCAAAATCTATGCAATCTTTACCTCAATTGTATAATAAAACATCATACTTTTTCCAAATTTATGTACCCTACATCTTGCATCTCAAATCTTATATCTCTATCAATTTGGATCCATCCATGGTGAAAAAGCATTAGGCTGACTACCTTGATGTTGTTCGTAGATTGATGTAGCCTATAAAGTTTGAGTTGCAAGACTAAATTCTTGATCCTAGATTATATGGCATTGTCTATTGCATCCATATTTTGATTCTTGGTCATATTGGACCTTTCTAGAAAGCACATATGACATTTTGTATGTATAGACATTGAAATCACAGTCAAAACATCACCTTGATTGCATCTTGGGAACCTGACCATCACCAAGAAATTACTTAGGCTAAATATGTATAGACCCATCTACCATAGTCAAGCCAAACCACAATTCTCTAGAGAACCTACATTGATTGAATATGGCAAGTTCTTTAAGCTTTCATTTTTAAGCATATCTAGGCACTTCGTCAACTCCATGTTAGAGCATAAGGTTATGTTGCTTAAGAAAGCTTCATGAAGGCATCCATTATCATTATAGGAAGGTCACTTCCATTAGGTTTTATAAAGTGGTTATAATATTTAGTTGTTCTTCATTGATTGGCTCTTTTATTTGGTCAACAAGGTTAGCAACTAACTCTTCATGTAAAGAGAAGTTTGGATATTTAGGGTTAGCATGAGGACTTGGTTCTTTAGATTGATGCAGTACCACAATTACTCATTGAGCTCATGAATCACCTCTATCTCCTAAGGGTGGATTGCTCTTGAATCTTAACACTTCTAACACAATTTCTTAGTATTGAAAGTATATGTTGACATAGAGGTTTGACATTCCTACCCAAGATCTAAGTCAGATTCCTACTCGAATTTTGCATTGAGACCCTAAAATTAGGCACATTGGGGTTCTTAGGCTGTTGGATAGATCACTTAGGGTTTGGATGTCATAAGAGAAGAATGGTGTAGGGGAGTTTTTACCTTGATGCAAGGGGTAATAATGTTTATCCTAACATTTAGGTACAAGATCTAATTTTTACCTTAAATACTAATTCCTAAAATTTCAAGTTAAAAATATTTCTCTAGAAAAGTAAGCAAATATTTTGTGAGCCTTGAATGGAGTAGCTTTAGGAAAAAATAGAAATGCAAAAATGAGACAATCTACATTTAAATCTTTCCCCTTCTCTCCTTGGAACTCAATTTTTAGTATTTTTGCCAAACTTCCAACCTTATATTAAACTAGTTGCAATGAGTTTTAGACTTGTATGCTCAATGCATTGCAGAGAATATTCAATCCAACACTCATAGCAACTTAGCCTCAAGATGTGGGATGATCTCTATGATTTCAATGGTCTCCACACACTTTATGACAATCTACCTCTCAATTAGGATACTCTATTTTTCTACTCTCTCACCCTCTCTTCATCTACACCCCTTTTATCCTAAGAATGTGCCTAAATGACAAGAAAGATCAAGAAGAAATGTGAGAGCTTGCTAATGCCTTGGTCTTTGATATACTACTCTAAGACAGAGAAAAACTTCAACGGCTTTTGATTTGTGTCAATACTTTTATTTACCTCCTCTTGATTCAATCTCTCTACTATAGACAATCATGACTAGGAGGTACCCATGTGAGAGAGAGCACTCAAGAGAGGATAGAAGAAGAGCGTCATACTCTCACAATATGAGGGCATATGCTAGCACTACAAGACTTCTTTCCTTCCTTGCTCACCTTGGTTCCTCCTTGCGAATAGGGAGAGCATCGGCTGTTGAGCGAGGGAGAAAGGGAGAAGGCACTAGCAGGTGTAGGAGAGTGCATCCATCTTTTGTGCACCAAGGTGGTGTTGTGTTGGTATATGTGTACATGGGCATGTTGCGCCATGCCCCATGCATCATGCATTGTGCATTGAGCAGCTACCTATGCATAGGGGTGTTATGTAAGATGACTAATGTTAATAGAATAGGAAATGGGTATACTATGTTGTGGGTAATCTAAGTGTAGGTAGGAAAATGCACTTAAAGGTTACTTGTGAGTACGTGTACTAGTGCATTGTGCTATAGTACATGTATGCTAATATACATGCACTATCCCCCAATGAGTGCATAATGCCCCAATGGGTGCACTAGTGTTGCATTGTGTAGTGCATTGGTGGAAGAAAGGTGGTGGATGCAACATGGATTGTGTTTCCGGTGTAAGGTATACAATGATGAACTATGTGCACACGAGCATGTGCGAATGCAATGAACTAGGTGGCATGCACCATGATGGGTTTGGTGTACAAGTGTGTGTGTGTGCACGTTGGGATGGAATTGTTGTGCAAGTGACTAAGTGCAAGGTTCTAAGGTAACACACACAATAGAGTGGGGTGCCTTGTTCTCTCATTCTCCAATTTATCCAAACCCCCCTTGCAAATAGGATGGGCACACCATGCAAGAGACAGAGAGGAGAGAAGAGATGACAAGCAAACTAGAGTGCATATGTGCATATGCACTCAAGTGAATCAATTTCAATGCAAGACAAGACTTAATGTGCCTTAATGAATTCGATGTTGTGTTCTATTGACGTATGTGTACACTATCCATATGTGCAGTTGCATTGATGTGTGTGTACTATAAGGCACCTCCTTCCTTCCTCCTCTTCCCCATGTTTCCCGCTACCTCATTCCTTCCTTCTCTTACCCTTGTTCCCCCTTATTGAATAGGGTGACATCAGGTGGAAGAGACCCAACAAGTGCATTGAGTGCAAACTGTTATGTGCAAGGTGCATATAGGGTGTGGTATATGTGTACACTATGCCCTATGCATGTGTACACGTACACTATGCACAAATGTGGTGCACAAGGTCAAACACTTCTAGATGCAACTTTTCTTTCTCCTTCTTTCCCTCGTTCTCCCCTTGTGAACAGGATGGTGTCAGGTAGTGAAAGAAAAGAGGAAATATGATATTGTGTATGCTTCATGTGTAGTGGGTGGTGTGCATTGTGTGCAAATGGATGTGTGCCAATATATGTACAATGTGCACTATGCATTGTGCATTGAATTGGACCCATAGATAGTCAAAAATTTAATGCATCACACTAATATATCAACCTTAATTATCAATCTAGAGATTTGAAAGTATTCCTCACAAATCCTGGGAAGCCCCATCACCAATACCATCCCCCTCTGAAAGGGATCGGAGGTATAAGAGAACCACTAGTTTTAGATAGGCTAGGTTGTCAACAACCTTCTCCCAGCTCTCTTTCACTTTAATGCACTCAAACCCCCCTAGCCATGCAAATACAACCAACTCAAATTAAAATCATAGCATAACTTCCACAGTCAATCAGAATTTAAAGGACTTACCCTGATATTGTGCTGGTGTTTGAATCATTGAAAATTGGCGATTTGGGCCTTTCTTATGGAGGGTGGCATGAACTGATGCCCTCTCCATATTGACTTCCATAGTTGGGTTCTTCAAGCTCTATAAGAATTACAACAAATGCTTTTCCTTTTACAATTGAAGCTTGGTTCTGACCTTTGTATTGTCCTTGGCA
Source organism: Lygodium microphyllum (assembly GCF_053477565.2). Taxonomy (NCBI): domain Eukaryota; kingdom Viridiplantae; phylum Streptophyta; class Polypodiopsida; order Schizaeales; family Lygodiaceae; genus Lygodium; species Lygodium microphyllum. Next base: position 132,403,822 of record NC_141160.1, on the reverse strand, counting down.
AGGAATTTGGCCAAGCTTTGGAAATTGTCTTTTAAAGTGGTATGGCTCATTACAGTGGAAACGCCTAGGTACTCCTGAATTACTTCCCATAGGTATGAAGTTCCCGATTGCATTTGTTTTGGCCCTCTTTTCTTGACCAGGCAGACGCTGACCTTGGGCTTGCTTAACATAGCCCTATGAAGTCCCTTTGTTTTGATTCCAAAGCCTATTATTCCTTGATTTTGACTGAATCTCCTGAGAACAAGAGGTGTTGCACGAATCAAATCATATTGTAGATCAATTGGGCACATAGATTCAAGGTGTGTGCTCAGAGGAGCATTCAATCCGTGACAAAACTTAGACACCCCGTTGAGCAGTAGTCATGGAAGGTGCATATTAATATGCCTCCAAGATTATTCCTAGCTGTCTTAAGTTAAAGAACTCATTCATTTTCAGTGTGCAATAAGTTGGTGGCAAATATTTACCATGCACATCTTTTTTTAGCTTTTCCCAGGTAATAGCTATCTTAGCAAGTCCCTGGTCTTTACACCAGTGTTTCCACCACAGGCATGCCTCACCTCAACTTGGCGATCATAGCATGATTAGCAGGGGTAGTTACCACAACAGTAAAGTAGTCCTCCATAGTCTCAATCCAAATCTCTGCTAAGCTTCAATGTCTTTGCCCTTGCCATTGAATTCCAGTGGCTTATCCTGCTTAAGGAGATACTTCTTCTCCTGAATTTTAGTCGGACTAGCGATAACTGTATTGCCTAGGGTTATCATAAGTTTCACGATTTAGTTTAGCGCTTAAACTTTTCACATTCGTTTCCACATTAACATATCTTACTAGATTTGTAAAACAATGATGGGACAAAGAGCACAATATTTTTACAAAATCTAGCCGTTGTTATATTTTATTATCAGTAGCCATACGCTACGATTTTTAGAAGTAAGTGATATTTTCAAATGGTAGATATTTACAAGTAGAGATACATCAGCATTGATAGGATAGGCTGGATGCTATGTACAATTTTCAAAACAAGATATCATTATATCTTACTTTTTCAGGGATGGATATTAGTTACATACATGTAGAAGAAATTAGACCCATTGCTGTCTATGTCCAGAAACCTATACTATGGAAATGGTAGATCTGGAAAACCATGGATACGATAATATCGATACTTGCGATGCCCTTGGATTATAATCCTCTCGGCTGGGATTACCTTCAATACCTTGTCATAGACATAACGGTCTAGACGTATATGTTGACCACTGGTAATCATAAGTGGATTCCTTTTGGACGGACAAAAGATAAAGGCCTCAACTACTTTTAAAATTTCCATCCATTCAAGGCGTTTCAGATTAGTCTGCATGTTGAAGAATCGATTGGCCTCGATGTAACAATAATGGTCATTCTAGAGCCATCTTCTTTCGCGATTCATGGGGGATGGATCATATAGGCGATTGAGTATCCTCATCATTTCTCTTCTCCACTCATCATCCATGGAGTTCAGTGTAGATGTATACATTGCTCTAAAAACAAGGAGCTGGTTTCAAGCTTCATTACTTCGCCAAAGTTTATCCTTTAACAATTAGCAAGATGATTATTACTTAGAAAATTTGGTCTTAAAAACCATAGATATTTTTAATTTCAATTATGCTTTGATACCACGTGTCATATGCCTACCTACTAACAATTCCCTGGTAGCACATTTTAGTGGTCCATCGGGGAACTATCCTAGTAGACAGCTTCGCCCGGCACTTGCGAGAATGCATAAGGTCCATTGTCTAAGTTTCCTAGAGCCCACCCCATAACGGAAGGTACCAACCATCTCCACGAGGATCAACCTGCAAGCTCAGAGTCTTAATTTGACAAATGAGGTCTTGATACATTAGTTAACTCCATCGAAGGTGTCCCACAAGGGCTTATTGTCTGATTGAAGCGATCATAGTTACCCTTGTTTCATGGAGTGCAATGCTTTTTTCTAGTAATTGGTTAGGACTCAAGGAACCTTAACGGAGTTCTAACACAACTGCCACACCTTTCCCCTAAGATAATTACTGATCAAGGTTTTAAAACCTAACCCTGGTTAAGTCAATACTCGGCTCTACCTAATTTTTCCTAATTAATGTTTCTTTCAATCTCTTGAGAGAAGCTCTCATCTTATAGGGAGCACCTATCCACCATAGGATGGATCCGTCTGGGATCTCGCCCACCCGCTTTCCACAAATGGTTTTCTTTAGTTTTCTAATTACCTATCTCATTAAGTTATGGCATATAAAAGAAGCTTTGTTAATTAACCAGTTATCACAAGTTCCTTCGCGTAATTTTATGGCACAACACCAAGATAGAGAAAACAATCTTTTGGCAAAACATATTGATTTATTATTTCACAAAGTTATTTACAATGACTTTTTCCTTCTGCCTATGTAGAAGATAAACCTCCATTCACCGAAAAATCCCTTCTATCTACGTAGAAGAAAAGAAAACCTCCAAGATTTCCGTCCCTTCATTAGTACCGGGGACTCCAAAACCCCATCCTGATTCGTGTGAGGGTCAGGTAGTTCCTAGGAGTGATTGAGAGATTTATGGCCAGAGCCCCCTGGCACTCTCGCCTCCTCCTGCCTAATGGATTCCTCACCAAGCGACCTCTCACTGTTGGGGCCGCGGTCCAAAAGCTCCTCATGGCGGTACAAAACAATCCCCCTTGGAGTAGGGTTTTGCGTCTAGCTATGGGAGAGACATAATGCAGTCTTTCCTCTTATTATCGTCATTATATATTTATAATCAGATCTAACTGCTGCAAGCATACTTAATCTTTCCTGTGGAACCATTAATGCATGCACAAATAAAAAAGAAACAACAACAAGTGTTTTTAGTATAGGAAGCATCCCCACCCAAATCTAGGGTTTCTCTTTTAAGGTTCCACCTTATTCTTAGGGTTTCTCTTCCTACTTGCAACTCTTTTTCGAGATTCACAAGTTATTTCACGAATCTGATTAATTATGAGAAGTCTATTTTATCATTATGAAAAATTTGGTATTTTTTTCCTAAAAGATAATATGGGCATTTATACCTATGGCAGACAATTCATGCGCTGCCCTACCCTAACCCATGCTTAGCATGATTTCAAATGCTTTTCGCAAGTCTGTTTAAACTTTAGAATTTGTATCGACAAATTCTTATCAATATCCAACAAGTCCTATAGACTTTCGATATTTATTCAATTTCCTGATATTGATAGTTTCAGGGTTGTCGAGTATTTCATAGTTGTTTTTGATTCAACATTCTCGATATTTTTGGTTAGGTTTTCTTGTTGATTCATATGTGGGTCAACTCATGATATTGACATTCTCGCTAATATAATCATTAATATTAACATTGCTTATGTTTTTAGTAAGAAAATAATTTTTATTCTATTCTACTCATATTCTTTGGTTTAATCGATGATGTCTGATCATTTGCCTGGGGACTTTCAACATTATCTAGAAAGATCAATTTTCACTTGGCTACGTCCTAAGTGCAATGTTGATTGTTTTTCTAAAAAAATTATTCTAGGTAATGCAAAAATCATAAGTGCAAATTTTCTTTCATCTTTCATACATCGAATTATATTCATACATACCTAATTTATGTGGGTTTAGTATATATTTTTCTATATAAATTTTTATTGATTTAATGCATTAATTATTTCATGATATTATCTAAATTATTTTCTATAAATTATTATAAAATTAATATGCATCTATTTATCATTAGCAAAATAAAATAGAGATAATCACTTTCAAGAAAAAATTATAAAATATTCACTTTTTTAATACCATCTAGCTTTATCTGTTATTATGATCACATGTGTCATTAATGAAATAACAATAAATATCATGAAATAAACCATAATTAAGATATTTTCTTAATGACATGCATATTATAATCCTTTTTCAAATGAAAGAATATTTTCACTGAATAGCTAATTCTTATATTACTTAGGTTATTTTCCTAAGCGATAGTTCATATGTATTTTCTTTGGAATGCATTTATAATTGTTTAAAGCCAAATATAGTAATAAACTTATAAAACATTAATTTTTTCCAAAAACTGACAAGATGTTACCTCTCTTAGGTTTGCTGTAATGGGGGTTTCGCCAATTCCTACCATGCCATTTTCTCCATCGACCGTGTTCCTTGCTTTCCTTGCTTCTAATGGGCTTTTTGAATTTTTGTGACCTCACGGAGCCATTGGATGTCAGGCGAAATTGATGTGGTAGTTTAGGGAGAGTTGGTGCTTGTCTAAAAAAATTTTGCTAGCATTTTGCTTAGCGATATGGCTGTATGGGAGGAATGCGCAACAGGGGGTAGAGAAAATGAAAATGAGATAAAAGGGGGATATTTTCCTCTTTTAAGCTCATAGCTTCAATGGGTAAGAGAAGTAGAGAAAATTTTCCATCATCAGGAAGTCTTCTTTCTTGCTTTCTTTGTTGTGAAGGAGAGGGGGTGTATTGGCTACTTGTCAAGAGCTAAGTAAGCTTTATTAAAAATGCATTTTTATTGTCTACTTGTTGCATAGTGGCATGGGGATGATTATTATGTGCTTTCTCTCCCTCTAAGCGTAAAAAAGGTCATGAATTTTGGCATATTTTTTCAAAAACATTTTTTTTTTCTTCAAAACGACTTCATATGGTGGTTTTTGACCAAGTTACCTCATGACTTAACTAGTTTATAAAGTCATGTCATACTCTTTGATACTTAACTTACTCAATATCATGCTCGTTCTTGTGCGTTCTTTGTCTACCGATTAAGGCTTTTGCAAATTATCTTGCGGTTATGAAATCAATGTGATCCTTGATGAATTGAATGGAATCGAGAATGCCAAATCAAATATAATGCATAAAAATTATATGATCAAGCCGTCGTAATATCATTTACAAGGCCTCTTTGCTTTTTGTTGGCTGAGATCATTGAGGTGTCTTCTCATGTCGGATTGCAGAATTGCTTTAATGCAAGACTTGATATCAAAAAAATTACATGTGATCACTTATGTGACAGCTTGATGAGCAATTTCTTAAAACGCCTCAAGCTTGAATTTGTTTCTTCATATAAAGCGCTATGGTAGGAATATTACAACTAAACAATTGGATAATGCAGGTTATACTATCTTTTTAGTGATTTCTCACAGAAGCTTACATGTGGGAATCTTGTCTTAACATGAGGTGCCAAGTCTCACATGTTTTAAATCTTACTTGTATTTAGGTCTATTGACCATGTTTAGATAGTGGTTGTAGTACCATATGTATTGTTGTGGTATTGTTACCTTGGACACATGTCATTAAATGAAATGAAAATGCCTACCTATTTATAGTATCTTTTGGCCCTTGATTATAACTGTTTTAATTCTTCTAATCATTGTCTTTAGGGCAAATAGACTCGTAACTTGCAGAAGAAGTCTAGCATTATGTGCATAAGTGAGCCTTTGGATTTAATTCATTCTGATATTTGTGGACGTATGCCCTATGTCTTTAGGTGGTGTGAAGTATTTTATTGCTTTCATTGATGATTACTCACATAAGGTCTAGTCATATCCTATAAAGCAAAAATTGAAAGTCTTGGCTATGTTTCAACATTGGCTTGCTTTTATTTTGAGAATAAGTCTAAGTATAGGCTGAAATGCCTACATTCTAAGAATGGGGGAGAGTATGTCTCTAAAGCCTTTGAGTAATTTTGTTAGTGAGAGGGGTATTAAGCATTAGTTGATCGCCCCGTATACCCCACCCCAGAGTGGTATGGTTGAGTACATATGTAGGATGATTTAGGAGCAAGTTTTTAGTATGCTTAGCAGGGAGGCTTACCACAACACTTTTGGGCTAAGGTAGTTAGTACTGTCGTACATTTGATTAATCGATCTCCATGCACTACTCTCAACTATTAGGGTATAGAGGAGATAAGGTCTAGAAAACTTCCATCATATGCTCATTTGTGTATCTTCGGTTGTGAGGCTTTCTACCATATTCTTAATAAGGATAAATTCAATAAGCTAGATCCTAAGTTCGTGAAATGCATCTTTCTTGGTTATGGGGATATAGCTGAGATGGGCTATCACCTGTGGGGTCCATAGGCTCAAAAGATCATTCACAGACTTGATGTTATTTTCCATGAGGAAAAAATGCATAAGCAGCCTAAGCAAGTAATTGAGGTTGTAGTGGTGAGCTCAAGCTCAACCGCTAAGACCCACGGACCGCTTATTGTTCAAGAATTTCAACCCGAGCACTAATGGCTACCTCTCACATAATTGACGTGTTATCTCTCTCTGTGCGTGCAGTGAGCGTAAAACCTCCATGCTGCCTGATCGAGTTGCCTCTTCTCTCGAGTACTCCGGTAGCTCCATGCTCCAAGCTCCATTGGCACGAGCAAGCCAAGAGAAGAGAAGAAGAGAGGAGAAGATGGAGAGCTTCTCCACCATAGTCCCTCACTCTCATATACTCACTTCCTCACACTCTCATACTCCCTCTCTCAACAAGCACAAGCTCAAGCAAGCAAGAAGAAGAACAAGAGGAGAGCTACTTTTGGCCACACACAAGAATGAGCTCCTCATTCACTTTTCAACTTTATATATAAAACCCTAAATCCTTTTTGGGCGGTCATACCCTTATCTCCTTTTGTACATGGCTGGCCGCCTAGGCCCTTTTTCCCATTGTTCTTCTATCTTCCTAGCTTCCTTCCTACCCATCTACCTTTACAATTTGCATGGGTGAGAGCCTAGCGCTCTTTTACAAAATAAATCATAGTGCACTTTGCACTCTTTTACAAAAGTATTGACTTGCGTTTTTTCTTGTGTGCCTCTCTCCTTGATTTAGGACTTTTTTGCACTTCTTGTGTTTCCAGATTTTTTTTGGCGTGCCTTTGTCTTCCGTTTCACTTTTTCCTTGGTCTTGTCTTCTGCTTTAGATTTTTCAGATTTTCCACCTTGTTCATCTAAGGGTTAATAGAGGTACACAAGGTAATCTTTTAGGAGGAGCCTCTTGTTATTATATAACCAACTAGATAGCCTATAGCAGGTGATGCTTTAGTGGCCTATGACCATGATACTAGGTAGGAGGTACATGTGGGCAAAGTTACTTCTTTTTTTGAGAACTTTTCTTAGGAGAAGGGACATCCTTTTTAGGAGTCACTTTGCCTTCCTTTGATGCTTTGATTGCCTTGGGTGTTGAAAGCATAGCTTCACATGCTGCAGTTACATGCACATCCTCTCCTTCCATGTCCAAGCCCCCACTATTGTCCATTCTTGTTGGTTGCATACAATTGACCATTATGTACTTCATGACCTTTGCTCTTATATACCAAACATGCTCACTTGTATAGCAATCCCTTGTAAACTATCATACATTTGTAAGAAAAGATTTTTAGTTCATTGTTATTTTTTACAATGGACTATATTATTATCATCAATGGACTATTTTGCAACAAACCTCAATATTAAAGTTTAGTATCTTTCACATTACCTTTATAAGTTTATCTTCATTGAGATAAATAAATCTAACTAGTCTTCTAGCATTTACAATTACTCTCTGGCCACAAGAGTGACTATCATCCTATGAGGACACTACAATCAATAATATAAAGTAAAACTATGAAACTTATTTATGGTAGTTTATAGAATAAATTTTCTTATTATGTTCCAACCATTCAAATCAAGACCTTACCGCAACTTGTCTATATTGCATTGTTGCAAGTAAATCGAAAGGCATGGGAGGCTTTTTCTCTAGCACTTCAATCAATCTTTTTATAGCTTTGTACAAGAAAAACAATAAAATTCAGAGTAATTACAAAAAAAAGATCAAAATATCAATGAGACCCTGGATTATATAACTTACAACTTGGCATTTCCATGACTTCCTTTCATAGAATTGATGAGGAAACATTGCCTCTCCACATAGTCTATTCTAATTAGACTCGAATGAGAACTGAAAACAATTATATTTCAATAATTTGGCAAAATATCAAATTACTTACTTTTCATTATATGGAATTAGAAGAACATCCAAAGTTTCAAAGTCAATTGGATTGAACCAATGATCCAATGCACTTGCATCAAGCTTACTCCTCATATAGTATGAGATAGATGGATCAAGAACCTCAATTTTTTGTTGTATATCAAAGGGGAGCTCATGCATTACACACCTAGCAAAGGAATGGATATCATAGTGAGCATCAACATGAAAGCCTATTGCTAGAAAAATATAGTGAGTAAAAACAAATTTTGTTATATTATACCTCATCCTAGCAAGAAGAATAAAGTCATTTACTTCTCTAATTTTATTCAGTAAGATTTGAATATAGTCAGATTTAAAAAATCTCATATCAAATCTTTTGTTAATATCACCCAGTAGGTAAAAAGCAACAGACATTGAAGCCCTTAGGGTCAGCCCTTTCAAGAAGGGTATATAGCTCTTATTCAAAAGATAGGAGTTGCTCTGCTTCATTTTCTTCTTCCTTCTTTCTTTTATATTCTCTCCATTTATTTGCGTGGCCTTTTCCTCTTTCTCATGTAGTCTTGTGTCTTTTTCATGGGTGACATCTTCAAACTTAGGATCTCGATCACCTTTCTTTTTTCTATATGGAGGCACATTTAAAATATTGAAAGCCTTCACATTAGAAAGGGGGACTAGCTCAAGGACCTTTGAAAACATGTATCTCAACCTCCTAAGAATTATCATGTCTTTGTCCATAAGTGTAAGCCTATGTGCATGAGTAGCATATATATAGGAATCTTGAAAAAACTCAATCAAAAAATCTTATGTAGCCTCCTGAATGCAACTGAGAGTTGCCCTTGTCCATCTAAAACTATCAAGACTATGCTTGTCACAAATTTTCTTGACAAGCCTCTGAAAAGGCAGTTTTGGAATTGCATTATCCAGAGCCTTCATTGCACTTCTAATCTTTTTTAGACATCTAACTTGTTGTGAAAACTTTCTCCTTGGCTTTGATTTCCTTGTAAGTTTGGAAGGCTTGTAGGATTGATGGATCTTTGAAGCAAGACCTCTAGGATCAACTTTATGCTTTCTTGTAATAGCCCTAGTTCTAGCCATATGAAATCTCCAGATAAAACAAAAAAAAACTCAAATTTAGGAAAGATCCCTAAAATCTAATATAATATCATTTGCAATCACTTACTGGTAAACAAACACTACTCAAATAGTTTCAATCCCAAGCCAATCATATATTCACACTTTGACAATAACTTATTTTATCAAATGATAAAATTAAACTTTAATAATTCATCAAAGTTCTACTAACCTTCCAGCTTGAATTTCTATTGAAAAATATAGCCCTCTAACGTATGAAACGTGACCTCGGACTTGGAAACATATGCCTTTTCGCATTTCATATGTCACCTTTTTTTGGTGAAAATTTTGGTCAAATTTGGAAAAATTTTGAAAAGTAAGTCCGTAAGCAATTAGAATATGATTTTGCTATTGGACTTATCAAGATCTTTTAAATTTCTTATTTCTTGAACACAGAAGCATAGAAATCAATACATTTAGTTACTCAAACCAATCTCAGCATAAGATTGGGCTATTTTAATCAATTGTAGAGCCCTTCCCGACGTATGAAACACAAGTTGGCTACTCTGCATGGGGAGAGCTATGCCTTATCGCATTTCACTCGTAAAAAAAATTTGAAGAAAATTTGGACAGGGTTGGAGAAGATTTCGAAGAAAAAGTTGGTTTAAAAAAAAATTCACTATTGAGCTTACTAAGATTTTTAAAGAAAATTATAGTTTTGAGATTTTAGCATGTTTTGTGCAAGGTGATGAAATCTTACCCTATTTGGAGGGTGCTAAAGAAATTTTGGCTGTGATAAAGTCACCTCATGCTGGTGTTTCGGAGTAGGGAAAGGGCTTGGTCTTTGAAAAAACACTTTTGTAGTCCAAAAATTGAATTTAAAGGGAACTTTGTTCACACACTGGTTGCTATAATATGCAATTAACTTGACACATGCACCACATAGACCGTTGTTGCCTCCAAACTTGTGGTATGTGTCACAGATGTTTTTGGACATGATGGTGATTTTATGGCATTGCTTTTCGGGTGTAAAAGAGAAATTTTAGCATTTTCATTTTTACTTTAAATAAAGCTCTTCTGAATGAGTGCGTGAGACTTTTTTGAACAAATGCATGGTAACCATTGACACATATATACAAGAACTCAGGCTCGTGTTTATGCAAATTTTCCTTCCAAGCAATTTGATTTCTCATCCACAACCATATCCTCAACAAGGTATTGCAAGCCAAAAATAAGTATATTCTCAACAAGGACCATTTATATTGAGGAAGAAATTTAATTTTCAGGTAACAAACTTATATTATCACTATTTTTTTGTAATATTTGGAAAATAGTTCAATGAGTATTTGGAGGAATCAAAGATAATTAAACTTATTATTTTTCATATGAAACGATTGATTGCCGTATAAAACACGAAATTATCAACCTGTAGAGGGTTTTGGAAACCCATTGTCACATTTCATAAATCCTCTAACTAAAATAATGTCTGCCTGATAAAATGCAAAATGTTATGCCTGCTCTGTTGCCCAAAGGGTCAATTCGCCTTTCATAAGGCACTATTGTTTTGTTTTTATCCAAGAATTTGTAAATGTGGAGTATGATATATGGATTTAGACATCCAAGATGAATGAAATAAATTGTCATTGTGGCTCATTGTTCTAGTTTCACACTAATGTCTTGCTCAAGTTTTCTTAGTGAGCATGTCATACATAGCTTAGACAAATTTTTTGGATGTGAGAAAATGTGAATTCATATATTGTTTCTCTAAACTTGTGTTTTTGTTTTCAGGGTTTGGGTCTATGAGTAATCAAGATGACTAAAATGAAGTTTTCTCTAGAGGGAATGGAGGAAGAGGATCTGGAGTGATTAGAAGCTCTTTGATTTCCTCCATGTGCTGGAAATTCATCCAAATTTATTTACATCAGAGATATGCTTAATGTTCCTTTTGATTTGCAAGAGCTCTTCTTGAAGGATCTTGAAGACAAATTGAAGGATTATAGAGAGTTTTATGATAGACATGTTGAAGGCCTAGATATTGAGGGATTTGTCCATTATAATGATATAATGGAAGCTACCAATGCTGCTAGAACAACTTTGCAAACAAGGTTTTGCCTTATTGATGAGAAATTTAAGACAATTAAAAAACCTTATATGAGTCAGACGATAAACATACATACATATGCAAACTTCTTACCATATGGTGAGTGAAGTGTTGATTATCCCACATTTTTGCCATTATCTTTTTAAAAATATTCAATTGGTTTTTGAAGTCTTTGAGATCATCATCATTCCATTAAGTTTTATCACAATAAAAGAATACTTCATCTAGTGTTTTCCAAACACTGGCTTTTCTATTCTAAGCTTGTCCATTATCAACATGATCCTTAACTACATTATGTAGGGACTTCCACTGATTGTATCTAATAGTTGAGCCACCATTCCTAGAGTTTATCTTACCAAGTCTCCCATGAAAGCCTAGAAACCTTTTAGCCTTTACTCGACCAATAGATGACTTTTTGGGGACACAATTGCCATCCTTAGACTTTTGAAGATCTGGTTCAATAACAACATTACCACTATGTAGACCAATTGCAGATAAGACTTTTTCAATCTTTGTTATAGCATCTATTTTTGTTGATAATGGCTTCAACTTTCCATGAAAATCCTATATAAAGATAAACAAGCTTTTCAATTATCCTGTAAAGCGCATGAAGTTTACAGATATGGGCGTTTACTAAAGGAATATCTAGGACTGGCTTAAATTGTGGATCCTTATTGTGCCTAGAGGGAGCTCTATTCCAATTGCTTGAGTTCAACTCTATGGTGGTTGGGGACATGCAATATAGGCAAGGAGATTTGGAGTTGGTTCCCTTTGATACATTGTACATACATTTGAGTGTCTTTAAGTCACCAGCTATGTGCCACTCAATCTTGTAGTTCCCAAATCCTTCAACAAATAGCTCTTCTCCTGCTTGTTGTCTCTTAATAACATTAGGTATTGGTGTTTGATGAAAAACCCAATACAATATATCAAAATCCTCTGTATCTACTTCGAATGCTCCTATCCACCATATGTTGTATTTCGATTGAATACTAAATGTCATTGAATGATTGCAGTGATATGATGAAAGTGCTCTATTCATCAAGGTAATAGAGACCCTCTCTAGTTTTGTGCATTTAAAAATCTCACTTTCATCAAGTTTAACCACAAATCTAGCCACTCCTTATGCCTCTTCTAGTGACAAGTCATAGAATCTGATCATTAAACATTGTAGGGTGGGCAAGTCAAGGAAAATATTGTTAAATTCATTGAATACAACTTCCTTTTTCTTTCCCTTTTTTGAAGCTAGCCTTGAAATGAAAAGGCTCACTTAGAATCTCAATCACTTTGTTATTCACTCTCTATCTGATAGTTCTAACCATTGATGGCCTTGGAAGTATGTAATTGCGTACTTGTCCTTGCTTCATATTTGATTGTAAAAGCTGTAAAAGTTGTATATAAGTATCTCAACTGATACCAATACTATCTAGTGTCTTCTGCACTAACTCACTATCCAAAGAACGATTCTTTATAAATGACTCCAAGCATTATTTCTTTGCCTTTTTAAATTCCTTTTTCTCCAAAATATATTTTGAAACTACTGAAGGAAGAAGATGATAATAAAATTGAGATGCTTTTAAAGAATCTCTTTCACTTGCATTAAGTTGAAGAAGAGACCTAAACAAAATCAACATCACAAATCAATACAATTAATTATAAAAAAGCTATATTTAATATTTTTAAAGAGAAAAAATGTACATTGCTGCTTGGATTCTTTTACTACAACCATCTCCTCCTCATTTGAGGCTCTCAATATTTTTAAGAGCTTTTTTGTCGATTTCGAAGGCCTAAAATTGTTTGCTTTTGTTTTGATAAGATTTGATGCATTTCTCCAATGAATGAATCCTCTGTTGACAGCCCTCTAGCTTCTGCAACAACTTGTTGTTATGTTTTGATAAAAGATGGTTCTCCAATCTGAGGACATCCTTTTCTACAACCAAGTTAAGTGTATAACCCAAAAACCCATTATAACCATCACCAATGAACGCCATCAAAATGAAGAGCTATTACACAAAGGTTTTGCTAGGATCTGGGATATAGCCTGTTGCCATCTAACCAAAGATCAAGATTCTTATTTCCTTCAAAACTGAGTATATGTTTCATAGAAATTGTAATAGTAATGGGTTTTGTTCTCTTCCTTATTGGTTCATACTCATTGTCCAACTCAATATGAAGATGATAGAGATGTCTTTTACTAGAGCTACAGAGATCATTGGATGACTAATCCATAGCTAAGGATATGATTAGAAGATTGGATTAAAAAACTATGCGAATTAGAAATAAGAAGGAAAACGAAGAAGAAACTAGTAAGGATGGGAAAGAAAGAAGGGAGTGAGAATGGAGGGAAGTAATCAAACGTCGAACAAAATTCACGTCGAATATTAGTTTTCACTTTTGTCACCTTTATGGCGGCCTTGATTTCTAGGTTTGATGTGACCACGAGAATATCACAACAATGACTTATTAACAAATTTTGATATATTTACTTACCAAAGTATAAATGTTTTTAAAAATCTAAAAGTTTATTTTATTTTCTAAAATATTTTCTCTCTCTAGGATCGCTTATAGGGTATTTTTGAGACCTCAAGACTCCCCTAATGATCACGTGAAATGGGCTATTGCTTATGGGATCTTGAATCAAAGAATGTAGTACTACATAATTGTGATGTTACCTTTAGTAAGGATAAACTGCAAAAGTTGCCCATTAAAATGGGCAAGATCTATAGAATAGTGTTTCAAAAGGATATGCAGCCAAGACATGAGCAAATTGTATGACCATCACATGATATAGGGCTTGGATAGCTAGCAAATGCTTAGGTGCAAGTGCCATGAGATGCTGAACATTTTAACATTTTACAAAATAGACAAATGGGACAACTAGAGGCTCTTTTTGAGCTAGTTTTATGCAAGTCTACAAGGGTTTCTAGACCACCAAATAGATATACTCCATGTCTAGACTATGTCATGGTCATGGATTGTGGTGAGCCTTCTTGTTATGTAGATTCTATGACTAGGAATGATAGTCACAAATGAAAGAGGGATATGCAATCAAAGATGGATCCTTTGAAAAAGAATGCTACATGAGAGTTAGCCTCTTTGCCTAAGGGCAAACATACATTGCCATCTCCATTTGATGCATTGCTTAAGTACAAGGCAAGATTAGTGGCCAAAGGATTTAAGTAGGAGAAGGGGATTAACTTTGATAAGATTTTTTTACCAATAGTCAAGATGATTACCCTTCATATAGTTCTTGTTTTGGCCGCTAGAGAGGATATGGAGTTGGTTAAGGTGGATATAAAGATCAATTTCTTGTAGGGGGACTTTCATGAGAATATTTACACATAGCAATCTAAGTTTTTGTTGTGAAAGGCAAGGAGCAGTTAGTGTGTAAGCTACATAAGAACTTATTTAGTTTGAAATAGGATCTTAGAGGAATGGTATCATAAGTTCAATGCCTTTATGTAGTCTCAAGGATACACTAGGAGTGCAAGGAAGCTATATGGCTTACTCACCTAGTGAAGACTTGGGCATTACAAGATAGGTGTCTACATTGTGGTGTGGTAGTTTGAGAGGCATTTAGTTGGCATGGAACCCTATCTTTCATGCAAAGAAAAATCACATTATCACTTCATCAGGGAGGTGCTAGAGGACAAGCACATTGAGCTTGTCAAGGTTCATATAAATGATAGACCTATAGATCTTCTCATAGAGAGTTTATGTTCGGAGCACATTACACACTCTAGAGTGCTATAAGCACCAAGCTTCTACCAAGCATACTCGAGAAGAAGCCTCTTGTACATGACTTGAAAAAGCACTCAAAATTAGGTTCGATTTTATTACAACAATTATTCACTACTATGGACAACATACATGCCTTGTTCTTGCTTGTGAGATCATGCCATGAACTCGTCCAAAATTTTCTATTGTGTTTGTCCCTTCTTACGCTCTATGTCTTCCCTAGAGTATAGCTCTTTTCTTTCCTTCTTCAAGCCTTGCTTGTTCATGCATAAGCTTCTCCCTTCTCTCCCCTTTGTTTCTACCATCTTGCTCCTTCCTTTCCTCACAATTTGTCTCCACATTACTCCTCTTATATTTTCTTTAAAAAAAAAACCCATAAGACTTCATTAAGCCTACTACTCTCCTAAGTTCCAAACTCATGATCACGAATAGGCTTTACTTTCTCCAAGTTCTAGCATGACTTACCACTTTTCCTCTTTATGAGAAGACAAACTTTACCTCTTTAGCAAAAATAAGTCATTGCAGTAGATAAAATTCTTGGAAAACCTACCATACTACGACCCATATGCATAATACTAAAGTCTTTGAGATACGCTTTTCTTATGCTTTTATATCCCTTAACTTAATGCCATACAACACTGTGAAAGAAAGAAGAAGAGTGTGTAAGGAAGAGTGAGTAAGAAAGTGAGAGAGGCAATGATTGCCCCATACCTTGCTTTGCTGAGTGGTTCCCCTCCTTAGATAGAGTAGCATCAGAAGGTTTTGAGGCCGTCTTCATGTTAGATATGCTTAATGTACTACCCTCATAAGATCCCACCAATGATCTATGGTGCTCTATGTTGTAAGACCCCCGTTATGAGGAGAAGCCATGTGTGAGGCCAGACATTGGTAGGCTCTTGACTTGTATGTCAAATGAGGTCTATGTGATTGGATGGCAAAAGGTGACCCTTGTGAATCTAGCCTTTAGGTTAGATAGAGTAGTTGTGCTGGGAGTAACTTGAGGCAAAATGCATCGAGTTGCAAGATGTGAGACTTATTAGGGACCCTATTTCTTGGTCCAAGAGCTATGAAAGTTGATCCTAGTTGGGGGGTCTCAAGGGGGCCAGCAACCCCTCTAAGGGGTCCAATGGCAGTGCCTTTGGCTTGACAATAGAAATAACATTCCTAACTAGGGAAGGTTCATAATATGGTCAGACATGCTAACCAAAGTACCTACCCATGCTATAAAAGAAAGGTCCCTCTCAAGCCATCATCAATCTAGCTATCTTTCACCAAATCATAATTCTTCTATAGCTAGCCTTAAGATATTCACCTATCATCTATCTAGACTACTATCTAAGCTTCACAATGGAAGCACATAGCTAGATAGAGCCACCATTGTATCAGTTTGTTCAAAATTAAAGCAATTTTTCTTCTTCTCATATTTACTATGTATTCTCTACTCCTCCTTGCTCACAATCTCTTCACTCTGCTATGCATTTTTTACATGGTTTCGAAGCCCAAAGGACTCTAAGGAGTTAAGAGTATGCAAGAGGCAAGGGCTTCAATAGTGAAGAGAAGAAATGTTCTCTGGCACATTAGGTAGTGGTGCTACGGTACTAATAATTCAAACATTGAGGATTCATCCACAACCTTCATTGAAAGCAAGCTAGATGGTATAATCAACACTTTGTGAAAGTTTAGAATTACAACTATCCTTGCTTCTTATAAGCTTTTAGAGATAGTACTTGGGACTAACCTAGAACGACAACTCACCACTGATTGTCAAATTTGAGTGTTACGATTCCTTCAAATGAATATCTTCTATGGGTTTGGAAAGAAAGGAATGTAGATGCCTTATGTACTTAGTTTTACAAGCTATTTTGATAGTGTTTTGACATTGATTAAGCACAAAATTAGGACATCAGAGGCTTGGAATGTACTAAAGAGGTAGTAGAAATATGGAATCAAACAAGGATTCAAAACTTAGAGAATCAACTAGCAATGAAGAAGTTCGTAAAAAACCATTTATTTCGCACTTTAGAAGTTTTGAATGTGAATATTATGTACATGTTCCAAAGTATAAGATAAATATGTTAGAACCAAAGAGCATGAAATGTATATGCTTGGTTTATAGTGATGAGAAAAAGGCTTACCAATTGTATTACCAAGAGGGAAAGAAGATCATAGAGAGCCATGATTTGGTGCTCAAGGAGCAACCACACATAGTGGAGGAGGAGAATACTAGTCCTTCCACTTTCTCATCTAGAAGTAGTTCCATATGAATCTATCCCAAGAGCTCTCCCTACCCTCAAGGTGGAGGAAGCATCATCTTCAAATGATGAGGAGAAAGTTCAACAACCTATGATCGTGCCATCGAAAAGTCATTGTTGTGATGGGTGAAGCAACTCTATGATCATAGTAATCCTATGCCTAGAACCATTGAGGAAAAGGTAGATGGATTGAAGAGGTATCACAAAATAGAGGAGCGAAGGAAGGCTTCTGGTCATGTAGTCAATGTGGCCTTGATGACTGAGATTATGAGAGAAGTAAAGGAGCCAATAAATGTGGCCAAAAAGGAGGAATATTATTGGAACCAAGTGAGTCTAAAAGGTATAATACAAGGCTAATGGTACCTTAGTCCCTAGAGCATGATATCAGATGATAGACAAATTATTTTTAGGCTTAAATTTCAAAAGATATGCCTTACAGGCTAATATGTATATTTGCAAAAATGGTAAAAAGTATGTAGCGATTGTCCTATATATGGATGGCCTTCTTATAACATGTAACTATAAAGTTATGATCCATCAGACTCAAAAGGCTTTAAGCTATCGGTTTGAAAAGACAGACTTGGGCTTGCTACACTATTTTTCGGAATTAAAGTCTACCAAGAGCATAGCAAAGTTTTCATCTCTTAAAAGAAGTATGCATGGAAGATCTTAAAAGCATTTGGCATGACCTAGTGTAAGGAGATAGCTATATCTATGGAGGTCAATATGAGGTTATCCATTGATGATACATCAACATAGTAGACATTGGGGGGTACATGAGGTTGGTCGACCGTTTGATATATTTGTGTAACACCAGGCTAGATATTAGTTTTGATGTTGATGTTTTGAGCATAAACAAACCATGTGAAAGTCATTCGAAAGCTAGGATGCAGTTGCTCAAAGACTTGAACAGAACTCTTAAATATGGTACCACATATAGTTCTAGAAGTTTTCTTATGGGGAATTGTGACTTGGACTGGAAAGCAATAATGATTCTAAGAAAACAATTTCTAGATGTTGTTTCTCTTTGAGTTCAAGAATCTTCTCTTCAATTAATAAGTATCGAAGCAAAGTACAAGGTCACTTGTTTTGCTTCATGTGAAGTAGTATGGTTAAAAACAATCTTATGGCATATGGGAGTGTAAGATGAAGATCCAATAGATGTGACAATTAGAGTTGCATCACCATTTCCAAAACTCTAGTGTTTTATGCACGAACCCAAACACATTGAAATCTAGTATCACTATGTGTGTAATTTGATCAAGGATGGGATAGCAAAGCTTGTTTATTGTCCAATGAAGAAGAATGGAGTGAATATAATCACAAATCTCTTACAAAGGATTTGCTTTGAGTTCATCTTTGGGTGGACATTGGGCTAAGGATGTAGTTCAGATTTGGGTGGACATTGAGAGGGGGGGTGTTAAATATGCTCGATATCCCACCCTCATGAGGTGCCACCAATAATCCATGGTAATCTAAGTTGTAAGGCCTTCATTATGAGGAGAAGCCATGTGTAACCTTAGATATTGGTGAGGCCTTTATTTTTGTATAAGATGAGATCTAAGTGACTAGATGGCAAAAGGGTGACCTTTGTGGATTTAGCCTTTGAATTAGATAGAGTAGTTATGCTGATAGCAACTCAAGGCACAATGCATTAGGTTACATGGTATTGGAGCTATCAGGGACTACTATTTTGGGGTCAGGGGGTCTCAAGCGGCTAGCAACCCCCCCGACAAGGGTCTAAGGGTAGTGTCTCTAGCCCCAATGATAAAGGGGATATTTCCTAGCCAACCTAGAAAGGTTCCTAATATGGTCAGATGCTAACCAAACTGCCTTTCTATGATATAAGATAAAGAATCCCTCCCAAGACATCATCAATCTATCTTTCATCCAATTAGAATTCTTTTAACTAGCCTTAAGCTCTTTATCTATACACTGGCTCGCTATTTAGGCATCATAGTGGAAGTGCATGGGTGGACAAAGCCATCTTTGTTCGTATCAATTCGTTTAAAATTAAAGGAGTTTCTATTCTTCTCATATTTTTTGTGTATTCTCTACTCCTTGCTTAGATTCTATTCACTGTGTAGTGTAATTTTTACATGGTATCAAAGCCCAAGGGGCTCTAAGAAGTGAAGAGTATGTAAGAGCCAATGGCTTCAAGTGTGACCAAATATCAGTGAAGGAGTAAAGAATAAAGTGACAATTATGTATGTCTATCACACCTACAATAGTGTACATGCATGTGGGTACTGTTAGTGTAATGAATACACGGGTAGTTAGGCACCTCTGCATTTACCCCCAACAATCTCTCACTTAAAGGCAAATGTGCCCCTTGTGAGAAGAGAGCAAGAAAAAAGTGATAAATGACAAATGTACACAAAGTACAACAAGATGAGGAATAGAAGTCCTCTCATTCTATACCCATTAACTTCCTAAGAGAGAAAAAATGTTCAACTGAGAGACTTTTAGTGAGTAAATTTGCAAGATTGTCTTGAGATTTTGACAAGCTCAACAGACATATCCTCTACCACCTTGCTAATGAAGTGATAGTGCACCTCAATGTGCTTCACCTTCGATACTTGGCCTTCTAAATGGTACTCATAGAATTTGAATGCAATGTAGGGACCACATCAGTAATACTAAGGTCTATCACTAGATGACCTAACTAGAGAGTCTCCTTGCAAGCCTTAATGGCTACAACATACTTTGTCTTTGTAGTGGATAGGTTTGTGCATTTCTGCACCTTGGACATCCAAGAAACAACACCTCCAACAAAGGTGAAGACATAGCCAAAGGTGGACTTCCTACTTTTTGCATGTACTGTATAATCAGAGTTAGTGTACCCTACGACTCCAATATTCTAGGCACCATAATATATGCACATATTTGCAGTGCCCTTAAGGTACCTCATGATACTCTTCTTAGCATCCGAATGTCGCCTACTAGGTGTAACCCTATAGCGTGCCACAACTCTCACTACAAATGCTATGTTAGAATGAGTGGCTATTATGGCATACATTAAATTGTCCACTGCAAATGCATAAGGGATCTTGGCCATCTCAGTCTTCTACTCATTAGGATGTGAACAATTGACTTGACTAACCTTCACATTAGACGGTAAAGGACAACCAATAGGCTTAACATCCTGCATATGAAACCATTCAAGGACCTTTTGAATGTGCTCCTTCTGTGATAAGTAAAGAAGCCCCTTAGAGCGATCCTACATTGCCAGATGAATTTTTATACACAGTGTTAAAATGGATACTTAACTGGAGCTAGCAATAGTAGAGCCGTTGGCGATCTAGATTTCCTTGAGAGTGAAGGTGGTAGATTGACTCGAGTGGTGGGCAATGTATTATCTTAAGCACATTATGATTATGTCAAGAGGGCACATTTGTGGATTGCATCAAGGACAACAAGATATGGTTTGCCTTGGGTTAAGCTTTCTTGAGTTGCCTTATGTGAGGGGTTGCCTCAACTAGAATTACAATGAGTAGCTAATGTTTTGCCTTATTTATGTGCTTTTCTTTCTTAAAAAGCAAGTTTCAAGCTATTAGAATCCAAGATGATAATGCAATTCATTAGACCAAACCCTAGAGAATTTGGTCCTAATTTCTATCCAAGGAGGTTCCCCTCCCAAAGTTATAGAGAAAGAAAGTCTAGTGGTGGACATAAATCCAAAGTGGAATGTTATAAATGTGGAGAGAAAGGTCTCATCTTCTCAAACTATCCAAATCATAGAAGATTAGTGGAATGTAAACCTCTTTGTAATTTATGCAAAGGAGAAGGCCACATTGCAAAAGATTGTTGCAGTCTAGCTCTTGTCAACATAGTTAATCAACAGAAGAATTAGAAATCTGCCTCCAATTTGGTAGAATTGGAAGTAGCAGCAATAACATGAGCAATGAAAAGAGAACCTACGTTTCCAAAAAAAAAAGTTCTACTTACAAAAGCTATCAAGTTCAACCTTGCAAGAGAGCCACATAGCAACATAGTATAGGATAATACAGTGTAGAGTGCTGCGAAGCCACAAAAGGATACATAAACATTCCAATAGGAAAAAGGACCAAAGATCCTAGAGATGGAAGAAGTGAAGGTATCTCTAGTAATAGAAGAAGTAGTGATGCAACCACTTATTGAAGAAATAAAAAAAAATCAAAGTGGACATTGCTCCATTTTGTAGTTGGTTGGAGAGCAAGTGGATTCCATAAAAGAGTATGACTTGGTAAAAGACATGGATATCTTCCATCCTAATTTGACATTCCCGATGCTATCTCCCAATTGTAGAAAGAGGTTTGAAAGCATTCTCATGTGAAGATGTGGCCTAAGGATTGGCCACCTCTTGTAGTTGCTATCAAAACCAATAAGGCCCCAGAGCCTGTCAAAGAAGTGGATGTAGCGAACACATTCTTGGATCTCGACACTCTAGAGACATGCATCTCGATAGAAGGCTAATTTATCGTGCAAGTGCATTGATAGATGGAGACTCTTTAGTGAACATCATGATGGATGTGACAATGAAAGATTTGGGCCTATAAGGTTTGTAGCCAACTCAATGGCTTATTAGATTGGCAAATCAAAGTAGACTCAAGCCTTTAGGCATCTTTCTTACATCAAGATCACAATTGTAGGACAAGATTACTGGGGCTGACTTACCCAATGGTGAAGACAAACTCTTATGGAACCTCTTACCCATTGTTATCGAGAAGACCTTGTCTATTTAAGGCACGAGCAAGGACAGAGTGTTCAAAAGAACCCTCACCCCAGGCACAGGAGAGTTAAATCTGTCTGGTTTGCAGAAAGGATATGGATCCATCTCTATAGAAGTCTCATCTAACTCTTTCAACATAGAGGTGGATGTAACATTAGTAGAAAAATATGCTTTCAAGCAAATTTTTCCAAAGAAACTTGAGGCACAATCCTTAATAGTGGGCCCTATAAGTCATCTCTCGAAAGATGTTAATATATATATTTTTATTTTTAATTTGTTTTATTTATTTTTCATTAAAAAAATAGAAAGAATGAATCAAAAACCAAAATTTATCAAAATTTTTATAAAAATAAAAATAATCAAAATCTAATAAAATGAACCAATGAAAAAAAAGTTCACCTATTCATATCATCTTTTTCTTTGGGTGATTATGATAAGTCGAGGTTTTTAAAAAAAATTATTATTTTATAAGAGGTTGGCTAGTTCCTAGTTATCCATCTATTTATTTTATTCGTGGATTTTTGGTCGTCTCTCTAAAGTCAAGGAGTCTTGTTTTTGTTGCTATTTTGCCATCAGACTTTGTGGATGTCCGATAGATCACCATGTTCCTTTTTTTCCCCTCCTACACATGGACCCTTAGACACAATTAAATTGTAAATAAAATCATCTCAATGTTTCACCACAAAATGAACACAATGCATTCAATAAATTATAATTGAAGTCCACCCAACTATTAATTTATAAAAGAAATGCTTACATAAACACATTGCACTCTAACTCCACCTAATTTTTACAATTAAAAATGAATCCCCATTGTTACATGTGCATGTGCACATGCACTATAGATATGTTAAATTGTAAGAAAAAACCCTCGTCATCATGCATGCATATGCTTTGTACCAAAGATAATCTAATTATAAAAATAAACTACATTTTTAGAGACATCTGTTGAGTTAGAGTCTAGATGGGTTACAAAATCCGATTCACCTTGCATTAATGAGCTAAATTAAAATTAATTGCTATCTAATTTTTTAACTCATAAGAGAAATACAAATAGCAGTCACCACTCATAGCACCATACCATAGGTTGACATAATGGACTTATCGTGATGGGGGTTATTGGTCAAGGTTGGTCTTATCAACCACAGGCATTCATGTAAACCATAAACCTTTGCAATCCAGAGATAAGCGAATAGGCTTCCTCAAGGTTATGAGAAGAAATAATCTGCTACCAATACTTTCCTATCATGAGACATACTATTTCCCTATTCCATACAATCAAATTGCTTGGACATAGTCTCCATTTTCACCTTAGAAAATCAGACTTTCTTTTGCATATTTGTTATGATCACATATTCATGAACCACATCATGCTTAGCAACATCATTCAACCATTCAAAAAAATCCAAAGGCATAGCACTGCCCACATTAGCATTAGATACATCATGTAGCGAATAACCCATATTCAATGGAGCAACAGATTCTTTGCCTTGACCATTTTCACCATCCAATAAAGCATTAGAGTGAATCAAATCCCTGTCATAAAGATCCATAAGAATACCATATACTAACTTTTACTTTTTGAATGCATTAAAGATTATCCCCCTTTTGTGAGTCCCAAAGAGATGAATGAACAATTGGACATACTGCCTGTAAATGAACATATAAAGATGCTAAAATTGATCCAATTCAGCTCTTCTACTGCTTGTCATGAAGAGTAGCTGGCCAATTAGGGATAGCTACATTTTTAGCATACCAAAGGATCCCAAATGTATCTTTGGGATTGTATCCATCTTGATAAAGAGAAGAAAGCTTTCCATAAACCATTTAATGAAGAACATTCTCTTGGGATTGGCATGCCTTAAAACATATTGATTTCTTGCACCTATGGCATTCCCAAACTTTTGTTGCATAACCTTATCCATGCATCTCCAATGTTTAGGGTGGTCATTAAGATCAATAGAAAAAACTTGAGACAAAATAGAAGGGGTACTCTCCAACTTGCCCCAAATTTATCACTTTCTTAAGGATAGCAAGCTCCTCCTTTGCATGCACATTATTACTCCATGATTCCTAGGGTAATTTAGCAAAAGACAACAAGCAAATTTGCATTCACCAACCTCTAGTGCTAGGCTATGATGTATCCATTAAAATAGTACAATCTATCATAGGTGTTTCCAACTCATCATCTTCATCACTAGATATAGCTGACGATGCTTTCAATGTAGTCTCATTTGCCCTAGAAGAAGTAATTTGAGAAGGGCTATCATCCACTCCTCTTCTTCTTCATGAACTTATCTCAGTTGTTGTCACCCCTCTTGACCAGTAGTTTTTGCGCCTTCTTTTGCCGAGTCTTCACCATGTTGGCTCCAACAATGACCTACTCACAATCGGGTTGCAAGAGAGATGGAGAATAAGAAGAAAGATGAAGATGTTGAATTGAGCTATGGTGCTATTGACTGTGTGCCTCTTTGAATGCATGCACTAGGCATCATGCCCTTGTTGCCATATTTTTCCCTTTTCCAACTTCACACTGAGTGAAGCTCCCAAAAAAGAGGTGTGTCGCAGGCAAAATTGGATGATCTTGAATCTTGTCTCTAGGTTGAGGTTGACCTTCCTGCATATAGGTAATACACTCCTTTGCATATTGATGAGAATCTTTAAGCATCGATGGCCACCATAAACTAGCTTGAAGAATCTTCTTGCTTATAATCTCACTAGAGAAATGATGGCTTATTAGTCCCACATGTGCCTCATGTAGTACTACAACAACATGCATTCTTCAACAGCTACACATATTCTCAAGACATTGTCAATGCCCCTTCTATAAAGCACTCCCATGATAACGTGAAAGTGTCTACTCTGCAGTGCCAATCTTCTATGGTGATCTCTTGACGATTCTACAGGCATCACTCCATCAAGTAGAAAATTTAGCATTTGATCATAGAAAGAATCAAATTGATGTACCTGAACACCGAATAACTCTCCATAAGACAAGTCGATCATTTACGCCTTGTGTATAGGGTTTGTTGATTCAATCCTACTAAAGAAATCAACTACTGCATGATCTTTTCCCAATGTATGTATTGTTTTATAGTCAAACTCTTGCAAAAGAAGCATCCACCTTGCCAATCTTCTTGTTAGTTGTGGTTTATTAATGAGGTACAATAAAGCTTGATGATCCACATGAAAAATTACTTGATTCCCCAGTAAATAATGTCTAAACACCTATAATGCAAATATCATTGCAAGGGCTTCTCTCTCAATCACTGTCATTATGTAATTCCTCTCAGTTTGCTACTATAAGCCTTCTACTTGCATAGTAGATAGGTCTAAACCATCCTGCAACTTTTTCCTACAACAGGACTGCACCTACCGCAATAGGAGATGCATCAACAAATACATGAAATGGAATGTCCCACTATAAAGGTTGTAAAATTGGTGCCACTACAAGCATCTTATTTAATATACCAAAAGCTCTATCTTGATCATGCCTCCATACAAACATAACTCCCTTCCTAGTGAGCAAAATAAATGGAGCACATATATGAGCTAAATATCGAAGTTACCTACTATGCCATTTCACTTGCCCCACAAAGCGCATCACTTTTTGAACTATTGTATTTGAATTGCCTAATTTTTCCTCAGGTTAATAGCCATACCTTCCTGAGAGATAACATGGCCTAAACGAGCCGCTCTTTTAGCAGTTAAAATTAATTTAAATGGGTTAAGACACATCCCAAATTGATAGCATCTTTTAAAATAGAGCTTGAGATACTGCAAGTGGTCTACTTTCTTACCAAACACACAAAATCATCTATGAAAACTGTAACATTTCCACACAATAAAAGTTAGTTGGTTAGTTCAAAAGTTAGTTAGTCAAATAATAAGTTAGTAAGATTACTAACTAAAGACTAAGGTAAAAACTAACTAACATTAATAACTAATAATTTTTATTAGGAGGATGTAATATTTCCATACAATAAACGTTAGTTGGTTAGTTTGAAAGTTAGTTAGTCAAATAATAAGTTAGTAGGATTACTAACTAAAGACTAACTAAGCTAAAAACTAACTAATATTAATAAATAATATTTTTATTTAATTAAAAATATTTTATTTAGAAAAATCGAGAGTCATAAATCCGATATTTTTCTCAGATTGACAAGGATAGTAGCCACCCTTCATGTAGGTTACAACATGAACGAGACTTATGAGCTATATTAATCACTATATTAATGTGTCTAGTTTGGATGGTCCAAAAATATTAGATTTTGGAAAAAACTAGTATATTTTAGATATTTTAGATATTATCCAAAAAAGATATGGAGATTTCTAGAACTCGATGTCATTTAAAAAAAAAGACAAGTGATGTTTAGTTAGTTTTGGAGATTTTATAAAAAGAAAAAAGATAAAGAGAGGATTTGCGAAATCGCATGCACCACGATTGCAGAGTACAGAGAGTAGACATCACTTCGAACAGAGAAAAGAAGAAGGAGTGAACTAAGAGCTTTCTAACCAAGTGTGTTTGGGTTTTACCCCCCTTTTGGAGCCAATGGAACCATGAGAATTATGATTTGAGCATCAGATCATTGATCTTTCCAAGATCTACCTCCACAAAGAGCTCCACTTCTCAGCCACAAGCCCTCTTCTTTAAGTCACTATAAATATGAGGCATGGGGAGGCATAAGAAAGCATAAGGAGACCCCGAGAGGCTGCAAGAGAGAGAAAGAGAGAAGGATACCCCTCCAAGATATTGAGAGAGAGAGCTTGAGAGAGAGAGAGAGAGAGAGAGAGAGAGAGAGAGAGAGAGAGAGAGAGAGAGAGAGAGAGAGAGAGAGAGAGAGAGAGAGAGAGAGAGAGAGAGAGAGAGAGAGAGAGAGAGAGAGAGAAAACAGTTACCCCGAGAGGCTGCACAATTCCCTCTATCTTAATTCTCAACTTAGCCATCTTCTCCTACACTCTCCCGTCTTGAATCTATTCCACCTTCTTAATCTCTTGAGTCTACTTGCGGACGATGGCCCCCAAGCGAAGAATGTCACGTACGGATGGCAATCCCATAACCAACAACGAAGCTTCAGACAAAGGCATCACTGGCAATCCAACTGTGGTTTCGGTTGTAAGTAATGTATTTCCAAATTGGTAGATGCTTATTTTGATTCCCGTATGAGATACGCTAGGCCCCATATTATGATGCATGAGTATAGGTCATTTCATCTCACATATTTGTAAGATGGAGCTTGCGAATTGCATATATCAAGGAAAGTTAATTGCACCTAGTTGCATATGGCTTATTTACTGTAGAGCAATTACAAGGAAGAATTAGTCAAGGGTTATGAATGGTATAGTCATCAAGAGAACGACATTAAAAGATTGTCAAGGGTTATAAATAGCATAATTGCTAAAAGTATATGACATTAAGAATCTTGAATGGAAAGTACTAGTTTAAAGTCTAGATACTTCAAAGATACTTAGCCTAAGAGCCCAAATATTAAGAAGAACTAGATTCTAGCTCAATGCAAGGCCTATTGGAGTTTAGTTACTTGAGATCATCTCACACTTATATTATCAAGTATTTACACGTTATGCCTATAATATGTTTGATATATGGGGATAATTTCCTGTTTGCATCATGGTTTGACTATGAGCTAGTACAAAAAATTAATCATAAGGATTAAAACTAAGATGTCTTGAGATTCGTTGGATAACTACGACTTTTGCCAATCCAATTTAGGGTCGGGTTATCGATCAATGTAAGTGACCTATAGAACTTACATCATGAATAGTGTTTGAATCAGTAACATATGCCCTAGCCAAAGGAAGGAAGTGTTAAGAAACATTTTGGATAGTATTGCTCTTAGATCCCAAGGGGGAGAGCAAATATACGATGGAAATGTTATATCGTCTATTTTTGCAATGTTTGGAAAGAATGCAATTGGTTTTGTTGGTTGATCGAACAACATCCTAAATGCTTTTACATTCAACTGGTTGTTAGTTGTTGTTTGGATGATTATTCCAAGTGCTTGTGATTTATGGTAAATGCATGACAAGGGTCTGTGATGACAAGTCACCATGGGAATAAAGGAATGTTTTCTTGAAAAATGATATTAGGGCTGAATACCGTGTTTGTGCTTGATTCTTAAAGGATTTAATTAAGGAAGGATATTTTGCATAGGTGGATCACCTCCATGATTGCACTGCGGATTAACCTAGAGAGGGCACTGCTTGATTCATGGGCCGAAGGTCGAGTGGTAAAAAGGCCAACCACGGGAATGATGTTTCTCTCCTAGACAGCTTGCGGGTCAATTGGAGCTTTGGACACCCCTTGCTAGGTCTAGAATGGAGTTGAAGACCTCCGTGGCCCACAATGTTTGGGCATGTTGGGAGATCCTATTCTAGATAAAGGATTGAGTTTGTGGTGCCATGAGTTTTGGACCAATTACTTCTGCAGGGCAGAAGGGATACTCCTGTTGGACAGAAGGGATACATAATTTCTCATGTATGGGCGGGAGACAAAGATTAACTTGAAGATAAGTTAAGAAACTTGTTTGAACTTGTTTGTCAATAGATTGTTTTGCTATGTTTTCGTGTCTCTGTTATAAGTTATGCGAACGAACCTTGTTCCCTAAAAGGCTTAATTAATGAAGCTAACTTTAAGTGTGACACATAAATGTGGTAGGACCTAATTAGAAAACTAAAGCTATTAAGGGAAGCGAGTTGGGCGGAACCCCCGATGGGTCCATTCTACAGTAGGGTGGTCCTAGAGAACTGGGAGGCTTCTCACAAGGTTTACCGTCTTCCACCTTAGAAATTGTTAGGATAGATCCTCGATTCATGCCGTTTTAGGGGACCGAAATGGGATTATGCCCTATGGGCAGAGAGATTGAGCAGTGCATCCCTCTCGTTTTTCATTCTCTTTGAACCAAGTGCGGCATGGGTCTGCTTCGGATTGAGTATCTTTGCGTAAAGTAGGATGTCCAAAGCACGATGCTAGAATGCTATCAAGAGACCTTGACAACTAGGAACCCGAATTTCAGGTCGATCCTAGTGGGTTCCGCTGTGAACGTTCCGTTGCGAGGCGGATTCGGGAAACCCTAGGTGACAAAACTAGGAACATTCCATGGGAATACTGAGAAGCAATGCTTAGATTTGTTTCTTGATAGATCGCTAAAAGCGTGCTTGGACAGCTGATGGGCAGGCACCTCAGAGTTGGTATCAGAGCCAAACTTCGTAATGACATGTGATTGATTATTGTATGGTTCATAGGTATATCTTAAACAAAATAATCTAAGTGGTATGGCTTGATTGTTAGGCACCTCCTGCACCCACAAATGCTGACATGCAAGAGAAGAAATTTCTTCTCAAGCAAATTAAGATACCCGAGTTTGATGTAGAAGGAATAGATGTCGCGGCTGAGGCGGAGATATGAATTGAGTCAATGGGTGATTATTTCTCTGCTTTGGAAACTGCTTCTACCAATGAAGCAATGATAGCCAAACTTAAGTTAGTTGACCAGGCTCGGTTATGGTGGAAGTAATGGTGCAAGGATCACGGTATTTTCGAAGCCAGTGTCACTTGGGCCCAGGTGAAAGATGCTGTACGCAGATGATACCTTTCGCCAACCTACCAAACTTTGAAGATGAATGAATTCTTCAAGTTCAAGCAGCTGGAATTAACCTTGGAAGCTTACTACTCAAAGTTAGTAACCCTACTAAAATGCGCACCACCTATGGATATATTGTGCAGCAAGTATCCAAGTTTTGCCATGGCCTAAACACTCCTCTGAACCATCGTCTTGAAGCAATGCGTCCAATGGACTTGCAAGATGCATTACTCCAAGCGAATCCAATCGTCCAATAACTTAAATCTGAAAATTGTAGCAAAGATGACTCTTGAGATCTGTGTAAGAGATGCTATACATGTGGAGAGATAGGACACATCCGTAGGAGATATCTCTACCGTCGATGTTTCCACTGTAATGAGCTAGGACACATCCAAGTAGACTGCCTTGACTTAAGTTCAGAAGATGTGGAGCCTCCAAGAAAACGAAGCTACACAAGTGTAGTCTTTGGATATATAGAGGAATCAGATGAAGATGAAGACTTATAACCTACTACACCACTTCAGGATTATTAGAAATCCTAGAAATTTTGTCGATATGAAATACAACTTGTATTGGAATAAACTTTACTCTTGTAACTACAACTAGCTTGAGTAATATGAGTTGCATCTATTTTGAGCCTAGAACTTGCAAATGATTAGGGATACTCTAGCAAGGAATGACAGTTATAACGTGCAATGAATTTCTCATAAGTTGTTTCTTCTCAACTAATATGGATTGGGTCTTACCAGAATGTCGAAGCTTGGAAGTATTCTTAAGTATTACAAGCAAAGCCAATTGTCCATGGAGCTCAGTCCCAAACTAAGAAGAGAACAATGTGGGAATGTAGTTTCCAAGATAAAGGAATGAAGTTGTACAAGCTCCAGTGATCCAGAATATACCAGGTGCTTAGGAAAAACCTAGAAGATATCCATGAGATGTAACTATAATAAATTTTCTATTGTAATCAAGACTTAGATATATAAAATAAAATAGGTTGTTGTTTCAAAAGACCGCATGCCTGTGAGTGATCAGAGTAGTGCAGCGAAAGCATGGTGGACCCATAATTCTCTAAGGGGAGGAGGATGTAATATTTCTACACAATAAAAGTTAGTTAGTTAGTTCAAAAGTTAGTTAGTCAAATAATAAGTTAGTAAGATTACTAACTAAAGACTAAGGTAAAGACTAACTAACATTAATAACTAATAATTTTTATTAGGAGGATGTAATATTTCCACACAATAAAATTTAGTTTGTTAGTTCGAAAGTTAGTTAGTCAAATAACAAGTTAGTAAGATTACTAACTAAAGACTAACTAACGTAAAAACTAACTAACATTAATAACTTATACTATTTATTTAATTAAAAATATTTTAGTTAGAAAAATCGAGAGTCGTAAATCCGATATTTTTCTCGGATTGACAAGGACCGTAGCCACCCTTCATGTACGTTACAATGTGAACGAGACTTATGAGCTATATTAATCACTAGTATTAATGTGTATAGTATGGATGGTCCAAAAATATTAGATTTTGGGCAAAACTAGTATATTTTAGATATTATCTAAAAAAAGATATGGAGATTTCTAGAACTGGATGTCATTTAAAAGAAAAGACAAGTGATGTTTTAGTTAGTTTTGGAGATTTTATAAAAAGAAAAAAATAAAGAGAGGATTTGCGAAATTGCGCGCGCCGCGATCGCAGAGTATAGACAGTAGACATCACTTCGAACAGAGAAAAGAAGAAGGAGTGAACTAAGAGCTTTCTAACCAAGTGTGTTCGGGTTTTACCCCCCTTTTAGAGCCAATGCAACTATGAGAATTATGATGTGAGCATCAAATCACTGATTTTTCCAAGATCCCCCTCCACAAAGAGCTCCACTTCTCAGCCACAAGGCATCTTCTCTAATTCACTATAAATATGAGGCATGGGGAGGCATAAGAAAGCATAAGGAGACCCCGAGAGGCCGCGAGAGAGAGGTAGAGAGAAGGATACCCCTCCAAGAGAGAGAGAGAGAGAGAGAGAGAGAGAGAGAGAGAGAGAGAGAGAGAGAGAGAGAGAGAGAGAGAGAGAGAGAGAGAGAGAGAGAGAGAGAGAGAGAGAGAGAGAGAGAGAGAGAGAGAATAGTTACCTCGAGAGGCTGCACTATTCTCTCTATCTTGATTCTCAATTTAGCCATCTTCTCGTACACTCTCCCATCTTGAATCTATTCCAAGTTCTTAATCTCTTGAGTCTATTTGCGAACGATGGGCCCCAAGCGAAGAATGTCACGTACGGATGGCAATCCCATAACCAACAACACGAAGCTTCAGGCAAAGGCATCACTGGCAATCCAATTGCAGTTTCAGTTGTAAGTAATGTATTTCCAAATTGGTAGATGCTTATTTTGATTCCCGTATGAGATACGTTAGGCCCCATACTATGATGCACGAGTATAGATCATTTCATCTCACATATTTGTAAGATGGAGCTTGCGAATTGCATATATCAAGGAATTGCACAAGTATAGATCATTTCATCTCACATATTTGTAAGATGGAGCTTGCGAATTGCATATATCAAGAAAAGTTAATTGCACTTAGTTGCATATGGCTTATTTACTCGTAGAGCAATTACAAGGAAGAATTAGTCAAGGGTTATGAATGGTATAGTCATCAAGAGAACGACATTAAAAGATTGTCAAGGGTTATAAATAGCATAATTGCTAAAAGAATATGATATTAAGAATCTTGAATGGAAAGTACTAGTTTAAAGTCTAGATACTTCAAAGGTACTTAGCCTAAGAGCCCAAATATTAAGAAGAACTAGATTCTAGCTCAATGCAAGGCCTGTTGGAGTTTAGTTACTTGAGATCATCTCACACTTATATTATCAAGTATTTACATGTTATACCTATAATATGTTTGATATATGGGGATAATTTCCTGTTTGCATCATGGTTTGACTATGAGCTAGTACAAAAAATTAATCATAAGGATTAAAACTAAGATGTCTTGAGATCCGTTGGATAACTATAACTTTCGCCAATCCAATTTAAGGTTGGGTTATCGATCAATGTAAGTGACCTATAGAACTTACATCATGAATAGTGTCTGAATCGGTAACATATGCCCTAGCTGAAGGAAGGAAGTGTTAAGAAACATTTTGCATAGTATTGCTCTTAGATCCCAAGGGGGAGAACAAATATACAATGGAAATGTTATATCGTCCATTCTTGCATTGTTTGGAAAGAATGCAATTGGTCTTGTTGGTTGATCAAACAACATCCTAAATGCTTTTACATTCAACTGGTTGTTAGTTATTGCTTGGATGATTATTCCAAGTGCTTGTAATTTATGTTAAATGCATGGCAAGGGTCTGTGATGACAAGTCGCCATGGGAATAAAGGAATGTTTTCTTGAAAAATGATATTAGGTCTGAATGCCTTGTTTGTGCTTGATTGTTAAAGGATTTAATTAAGGAATGATATTTTGCATGGGTGGATCACCTCGATGATCGCACCGCTGATTAACCCAAAGAGGGCACTGCTCGATTCATGGGCCGAAGGTCGAGTGGTAAAAAGGCCAACCATGGGAATGATGTTTCGCTCCTAGACAACTTGCGGGTCAGTTGGAGCTCTGGACACCCCTTGCTAGGTCTACAATGGAGTTGAAGACCTCCGTGGCCCCCAACATCTAGGCATGTTGGGAGATCCTATTCTAGATAAAGGATTGAGTTTGTGGTGCCATGAGATTTAGACGAGTTACTTCTGCAATGGCAGGATCATGAAAGTGTTGCTACCCTAATCTATATAGAATGCATAATAGGATAGGCAATGCCTCATATGAAAAATATTGCATCCTAAATCAAGCAAATCATAGGAAACTGAAATATCATCACACAAGAATGTAAGAACACATACTTCATCACTAATACTCAGAGAATTAGAAATAGAACACAAAGAACACAAGAAATAGAGTAGAGACATATTGAATGATGGCGCCAACTATTAGATTTGATATATCATAATAAGAATCCACCATACAGAAGTTCATGAACATTAGAGATGATTCGAAAATGAGAAAGATACTAGTTGCCTCTTCAAGTCATGCTGAAAAACTACCATCATAACCATAACTTCATAAGGTAATAACTTCATGAGGCGTTTAAAGGGCTACCCCACACATAGAACTAATATGACTAAGGTACTAACCATACGAAGGGCAAACATAAGGTATGAAGTGTGAATCCATGGTTAACAATCTCAATGGTGGTTTATGTATTGTTTTTGCAGAAATTCCCTATCTTGTTTCTTGGTTTGTGTGTGTGTGTGGTACTTGTGTAGTTTGAATGGCACCCCCATCGATAGTGGTTCATCATGTCCCATTATCGATTCATGACTATTCCTTGTTGCTAGAAGCTAATTGTATTCATCATCGTCATTTTATTGCTCTCACATTTCCACATGTGGATGCTAAACTATGCTATTCTCTTCTGAAATATTATAAAATGCATTCAATCTTGGTGTATAGTCATAGCTTTTTTTAATCTTCTACCAACATTAATGAGGCTCTATTTTTACCCCTTCTTGCTTCTCCTGTGCCTAGTGGTAACCATTTGTTATCAGGTGAGGAGCTTGTTGCTCTTCCTCAAAATGATACTTCTATCCCATTGGTGCCCAACAAAGTTATTATCAGTTCAAGGGTGTCAGTGGTGGCTAGTATCTCTTCTCTTGTATGGAATTAGTTATGCCAATTCTTACAATATTGCTTTATGT
Source organism: Lygodium microphyllum (assembly GCF_053477565.2). Lineage (NCBI taxonomy): Eukaryota > Viridiplantae > Streptophyta > Polypodiopsida > Schizaeales > Lygodiaceae > Lygodium > Lygodium microphyllum. Next base: position 132,369,630 of record NC_141160.1, on the reverse strand, counting down.
CTTGCAAGCTTACACAAAAATGCCTAACCAAGGAGCTTTTTCTCGCTCTTTTGTCAAGATCCTTGAGGGTGTCAGGTTTAATTGGGCATATCTCCTTTTGACAAAGATTGACCAAAATTTCAACGAGTTCAAAAAGGCTAGCTTAGCAATGTTTCTTATGTTCTTCCGGAAAGTGGTTATCCTTAAGCCTCTCCCAAGTGGCAATCTTGTTCCTGATTTTGCAGATATTCCTTTGCAACCTCTACCTATTGGAGTAAAAGGCCTCTGGGCCTGCCCGTGTACACTATGACCGCCCATTCTTTATTCATATATAATATGATAGTGCAATAAGGATGTCAGTTCAGTTGGACAACACCTACATTGTGTGTGCTCTTCTCTCCCGCATCTTCCTCTTCTCCTTCTCCACTGCATTGCATCCCCTTCAAGTGGTATCAGAGCTTGATCGTGGAGCTTGGCCCAGCATTACTTCAGCCCGGATTGAAGACCTAAAGTTTGGAGCTTCAATGCCAACCATGGCTTCTTCCCCTCAAGGTAAGATTTCATCTCCCGCCTCTCCTTGGCCCTCATAGGCTCTTTGTAGGTGTTCCTTGGCTTCATTGGGCACCTTGTATGCCCCCATTTACCCCCTTATCCTCAGCATAACCAGCATGTCCCCACAGTAGTAGCAGCTCATGTTTTTTTGCTCTTTTTCAAAATCTGGCTCAAAAATCCAAAATTTTCTCCTATCTCGGGCATTTTGAACCCGATTTAGGCAAGATCTGAGTTGATTTACAGCAAGAAAATGCCATGCCCTTAGCTCATGTGATGCTCTCGAGGCTTGGTATTTGATGCCCAAATGCTTTGGGGATGTTTGCCCAATGTTTTGAGATGCTTTGGGACTTGGTTTGAGCTTCCATAACTCGATTTATGAAAGGATTTACTGCTGTACATTGTTTAGGTAGCAAGGTTTTATGAGGGATGGCTTATTCTTAATGCTCTTTGTTGACATTCGGTGTCATGTTGGATGTATTGTTGCTTGCTCATCATGGTTTATGACTGGATATGCTATTTGAGAGCTATTGCGCCTTGATTTGGATGCAGACACTTCGTTGTTGGTTGGGATTTATGCTACCTTGGTTGATAGGTTATTTTACCTCCAGTTTGGTTATGCCTATGGTCTACGGGTGCTCCCGACTACTCAGGATGATATGCTGATGTATTTGGATGATGCCACTTTGATGTTTATGCTTCCGGATACTTCTTGAGCAAAAAGTAGAGCTCAATTCTTGGTTCACTATCATTTTCTTTGCAGTTGACAAGGTTTATGCTCCATGCTACCCATTATGGGACTAATGTCTAATGTGGATGCTTTTGGTTCGGCTGTAGCATGGCAGATGTTTGGGCTTGAATCGACTTGCATTTGAGAATTTTGTGGAGCAATTTGCATTTGGTCGGTTTATCACTTATGCAGCTTGGATGCTATTTGGCCCTTAATGCCTCGATTATGAATCTTGGATTTACTTGGATGCAAGTTCATGTTTGAGCAGTGCTTGCTCCATTGTCTTGGTAGTTGGTTATTGAGCTTTCATTGCTCATTGATGCTTGGTTCTTTGCGGGTTACTCCTTGATTAGTGGACTTATTGATAGTGCTTGGGTTTAGCAGTTATGGCTTTATTGCTTCTGTGTTGCCTAGCTTCTATGCTAGTTGGGTTGCTTTTGCCCATACAGGTCAGAGAGCAATTGCTCTTGATGCTTACCTGACTATGCACTTTGTCTACTATCATGTACTTTACAGAGGCACTTGTTTGGATGTTGTTGTACAGATACTTGGGCTTCTCCTGGAGCTTGACCATTGCAGGATCTTATGCCACTTACCGATCTTGCATTGACTTGGATACTACTATGTGGTCTGATGTACTATAGAGTCATGTTTGCCATTATGGTTATGGACTGATTTCATGGTTGAATACCATATGCTCTTTTGACAGATGTCTTGGCCTTTACACTATTGTGGTTGGTTATGTCATGCACTTAGCTACGAGTCTTTTTCTTGTGGGAGCTTCTGCATCCCTAGTTGATGCTTTTATGCTTCCCTCTCCAGTGAGGATGGAAGAGTACTTGCAGTAGCATGCTTCTACCACTTGTGCTTCTATTGATAGTTGTCTTGATGAGCAGGTTCCCTATGTTGGGACGGCCCTCAACTCCTTGAGCTACGTGGATGCTGTGGATATCCCTATTCATGATGACTTGGATTCCTCGTCATCTTCTATAGGTTCTTTAGTTATAGGTGTTGTATGCTTCCATTGTGGATAGCTTGGGCATGTTAAAAGAAAATGTTTTAGATGGATTAGAGAGCAGTAGAGACAGAGATGGATTCCACATGAGCAGAGAGTCAGCAATGTGGCAGGTATTACCACTCTTTCTAGTGGTGGGATACATGCAGTTACCCATGATGATGCACTTGAGCATGTACTCCTGTCATCTAGTTTCCCTACAACTTACTTGCTCAATGATCAGGCCCATGCCTTTGATTGGCTTTTCAACTCTATGGCATCTTGTCATGTTACCCCTCATAGAGCATGGTTCTCTTCTTACACGGAGGTTGATGGATGTATTGATATGGGCCTTGAGCAGACTTATGCTATTGTTGGTACATGGGACATACACCTAGCTTTGCCTAATGGGACTTCTCTTATACTTAGGGATGCTCTACATGTTCCCATGCTCAGTAAGAGCTTGATTTCTATCAGTCAGTTGCATAATGCAGGTTACTCTGTTTCTCTTCAGGATAGGTCATGGAAGATCTGTTGTGGTTGTTTGGTTTTGTCCAAAGGTTCTAGAGTTGGTTCTCATTACCCAATGCATGTCTCTCATGTGGGAGATTCTATGGTTGCAGTTATCCAGATACCACATGCATTGTTATGGCATTATCGCCTAGGCCATATGTACCACAGAGAGACGGAGATCTTGTCTCGTTCAGACTATTGCTGCCTCCTATGTCACTTATAGATCTTGATGCTTGCCCTCCTTGTACTCTTGGTCCTTGCAGAGCCCCCTTGGCTTATGGCGATTGTACAAGGCATGCTCCTCTAGATCTTGTCCATTGTGCAATATATGGACCTATGCCTTCCCAGTCACTTGGTGGAGCGTCGTACTTTGTGACCTTTGTTGATCATGCTACCCACTGTGTTTGGGCTTTTCCCTTGGTGCAGATTGAGGATGCTGCAGTTATTCTTGATAGGTTTATGGATTCTATAGTTATGCTTGACATGTTTATGGATTCTATTGGTAGCAAGCCTAGGTGCTTGCAGATGGATTATGAGAGTCATGCTCTCTCTCCCAGCTTTCAGACCTCTTGTCAGTAGTATGGCATTGATTTCTTGTGCCCATAGTATTATGGGATTGCTCATGGCATGTGCTTGACCGTACATGCAAAGGTTGCTTCTATGCTTACCACAGTTGGGTTGTCTTATGGCTTTTGGGATGAGGCCCTTATGACGATAGTCTATTTGGTTAACAAGACGACGTGCTTGACCTTGGATCATATTACATCCCATGAGGCATGGAGTGGCATGCAACCCTCCTATGATTACTTGAGGATGTTTGGCTACCAGGCATCTGTACATATGCCACATGAGCCTATGTCAAGTAGATGTATCCTCCTTGGTTATGGAGATGGTGACTTTAAGGCCTACAGATTATGGGATTTGGATGCCCAACAGGTCATATGCAGCCATCATGTTGTCTTCTATGAGACACAAACACCTCTCAAGCCTCTTGATGTTCAATACACTTTATGGCTGATTTTACAGTAGCTATAGTGCCATTATAGCAAGCTGTTTATGCTAAAAGCGAAGCACTTATTGGCCCAGATGACATAGCTATGCATAGCAGTCAGGGTCAAGATGTTCGTGGTCAATTGCTAGACCCCTTACAAGTTCATGAGAGCCATTTTCTTATAGTTTTGCAGGCTAGACAGCCAACCATATGTCAGTCTTGAGACATTGTTGGATGAGTGTCCGGGATGTTGGCTCTCTTTCAGCGATTGACTCTGGAGAGTTTGACTGCTCTCCGCTATCTTGTATGCGCCACGCTAATGCTATGCGTGACTCTGATGCTTTACAGCCGTGCATTGATGAGTTATGCTTGCTTCATGAGAAGCATTCTTGGATTACTCCATTGTATGGAGCTGCGGGATCGCTTATCTCCTGGATGTCATGGACTCGGGGATGCTTGACTCTTCTTCTGCAGAGGTTCCCAGCACTTCTTGCATAGCTCACTTTCCGATTGGGCGTTGGGTGAGATGTCATGATTCCTCACCTTGTCTTTTTTTTCTTTCTTTTCTTTGTTTTCACTCCCCAGCCACATTGGCCTTTTAGTGGGAGGTTGTTGGGGTAAAAGGCCTTTGGGCCTGCCCATGTACACTGTGACCACCCATTCTTTATTCATATATAATATGATAGTATAAGGCTATTAGTTCAGTTGGACATCACCTACATTGTGTAAGCTCTTCTCTCCCGCATCTTCCTCTTCTCCTTCTCCACTGCCATTGCATCCCCTTCACTACCTTCAATTCTTTCCCTTCTCCAATGCAATATAATTCTGATGAGAAAGATTAACCTCTTATGGTGATCCGTAGGAAATGTTCTCACCTATAGACTCCTTCCTATGTTGTTCCTATTCCTAATCCTTTTTTTGTACATGCTCCTATGCTTGTTGTTTCTACTAGTTGTCTTCCTATATTCCTTTCCTACACCAACCTATTTGTAATGCAAAGAGAAGGGTAGCTTGACCCTCAAACTCCATCATTTTTAGAAACAATATTGTCTAGGCCCATGTTCTCATAGATGGTCTCCAATATGTAGGTGATACTATAAACAATGATGGCTTCTTCTCTCCAAGCTATATATACATAAGTCTATAGCTTTTTGCAAGAAAAAGTTGATTCCTTAACTAGCCCATTGAGTAAATCTTTGGAGGATTTAAAATGAAAAAGAGTGCTCTAAGTGATATTCACAATGACACCAAAGCTAGGAGTCTATTGGATACCCATAAAAAAGGTATTGCTCTAATGACATTAAAGTTAGTTGTGCTACCATGATGTTCAAGCCTCCTTGACACATGAGCATGATTCTCTCCTATCTGATATGGTTATTTTAGCTTCTAAGCTAGGTAATTATGAGGGTGAGTTGTAGCATTCTAAGGAGATTGTTGCAGCATATTAGTAGAAGGTAATTGAGGAGTTACAATGCAAAGTAACTAAACTTTTTGTCCCTCTCCCTACTCCTAAAGTCTCTTTTGTTCAATCTTCCGCAAAGGAGCTGAAAAGCCTTGAAGTAACAACAAGCCAAATTTAGTGTAGTTGATTATTTGCATGAAGACTTTCTTCGCATTGCTAATCTTGTGTCACCTCTGCCTACATTTTGGATTAAATATCAACAATAGAAGTTTGCCCAATATATGTCTTTAAGAACTATTGACTTTGAAGCACCAAAAGATGAGTGGCATAACCTTTGGTCTACTGATTTACTTAAATCAATTTTTGATCGTGCTATTGACAATCTAGTTTGCCATGAGGCACATTTATTATCACTCATCTATATTACAGGAGACTTACAGATTCCTAATGAGGATATCAATCTTTATGTGGGGGATGCTATTCTATAGACAACAATTTATGTTCACTTTTTGGAGCTTAGCCTTTTAGATGGATTCAAATGAACAACACCCTGCCACAGCACAAATCGAACTACGAACTGGCTAGCTAGAGGTTGCGAATACGTTGCTGGCCACAAAAACTTGCAAGAAGAACTCTCATTCTCACCAAGAACTCCTCTCTCAAAATACACAAGAGAGAAGGCACACAAAAGATTGAACAATGCTTCCATCCTCACTCTCTTCCCCTTCCTCACTCTCCGTGAGATCTTGCAATGAAAGCACAAGAGCGAAAGAAACAAGAATAAGAAAAATGTGAGTTGTGCCAAAATGGGAGAGGGAGAAATGAAGCGTGAGAGGAGAAGATAAAGGAAGAGAGAGGGTGTAACCACCTCAACCTTCCACCTCCTCAAATCACTAGACAAGCCTCTTCCTTTTCCATTCTTGATATATAAAATTGAATTTGCATACATCTGGCTAAGGTCTAAAGACCCTTCAATTTTTGAAATGGGACAAAATATGTTTGATCTTTCTTTTTCCTTTCAACATTTTTTTAATGTGAGCCTTTTGGACTACACATTTTGCATTGCTTCATAAATATTTTTTTACAAGAGAGTACAAAAGCAAAATGCCATTTCATAAAAGATGTTTCCATGTTGAGCACATTTTGGTGCCTTTATTTGCACAAACTTCCTCGGTTATCATTCCTCCCATGCTTAAGTGTGAAGCGTTCCCGCCAACAAATTGGAAGAAGAACCACAATCAGCACTTGAAAAACCTTCATCTTCATATTCTTTCTTCTTGATTATTTTTGCTTTTGTTGGGGAAAAGAAAGTTGAATACATATCACACAACTAGGTTGTATTTGCCCAGGTAGCAAGCACACTAAGTAATAGGCACACATCATTAAAGATAGGGGTTTTCAATAAATTTTCATACAAGGATGAGCATCACACTCAACATAGGTGGAAAGATAACCACACCATAAAGCTCATAATAAAACCCGGAGAAAGATGTAAACATTAAGGATTCCCTCACTAAAGATATTGAAATTACGCACTCTACTCGATTTTCAAAAGAGGAAAAGAGAAGTGAGTTTATTAAGACAAAAAGGAGTATAAAAAAGAAAAGAAAATCCAAACTGAACCCTAGTGTGTTTTGAAAGGTGATCTTGGCAAAGAAGGGCATTTTGAGACAAGCATTGCATATGAATGGGTATTATAGGGGCTAAAGTGTTTAAATTTTTTATTTTTCCATTTTGAAGGTTTAAGGATTTTAAATTACATGAATTAGAAAATGTCAAAAGAAAGCGGATAATAGTGAATAACTGTTCCTTCTGTGGACGAGATTTTATTAATTTTTTAAAATGATGACGTTGGATGCCGCCGCGTGAACGCGTAGGCTCCTCTTTAGATCTGAAACAAGGTTACTAGGGTCGTGTGTGGAGATGAGGGAAATGAAGACTGATGTAGGTAGATGGGCTGCTTTTCTAATGATGAGGTAGAGATAGCGTGCAGGTTTTGCGAACCTCCTAGTGCTGCAGTTTAGGGAATCGGGTGAGCTATTGCAGAGGGCACAAAAAAGCACACTCATTGTTGCACTGAGAGACAGACTTCCATTACCTGGTTCGGTAGTGGAAAAGGACGAAAAGAAAGGCATGAAGATGGCGGCTAAGTGTCATGGAAGGAGGAGAAGGCGAGTGACTATAGATCTGACTGAAATCTCATTTGATAAACCAAGGCGACAGATCAACAATAGGGCATCTCGTAATCATCATCTTCTTTGTATGCATAATTCACAATTAAACCAAACGCTCATCCTCATCTTTTCAATCCTTGACAATTTTACATGGTTGAAGCCTTCCATACTTGGTACTACTGTACAAACCCTTCTTTGTCTCGAAATGTAGCCCTTGTCTTTTCTCTTGCAACTCCATAGCCACCTCTTCTTCCCAGCAAGTGCACCAAATGAACAGCATCCTACTACGGCACAAATCGAACTACGAACCGGCTAGGTAGAGGCTGCAAATACATTGTTGACCACAAAAACCTGCAAGAAGAACTCTCCTTCTCACCAATAACTCCTCTCTCAAAACACACAAGAGAGAAGGCACACAAAAGATTGAACAATGCTTCCATCCTCGCTCTCTTCCTCTTCCTTACTCTCCATGAGATCTTGCAATGAAAGCATAAGAGCAAAAGAAACAAGAATGAGAAAGATGAGCGTTGTGCCAAAATGGGAGAGGGAGAAATGAAGCGTGAGAGGAAAATATAAAGGAAAAGAGAGGGTGTAACCACCTCAACCTCCCACCTCCTCAAATCACCCAACAAGCCTCTTCCCTTTATTGATATATAAAATTGAATTTGCGTACATCTTGGCTAAGGTCTAAAGACCCTTCAATTTTTGAAATGGGACAAAATGTGTTTGACCTTTCTTTTTCCTTTCAACAATTTTTTAATGTGAGCCTTTTGGACTACACATTTTGCATTGCTTCATAAATGATGTTTTATAAGAGAGTACAAAAGCAAAATGCCATCTCATAAAAGATGTTTCCATGTTGAGCACATTTTGGTGCCTTTATTTGCACAAATTTCCTTGGTTATCAGGATTGTAGACATATGTCTTGAAGACGTCATGGTGTAAAGGTCATGCTTGGCATCCACCCTTAGAGGAGGATGTGATGGTTAACTATCAATAGCAAAGTACATTTTTTAAATCTGATATCCAACTCTTGTACTCACAAGTCCTTTCTTATATTATAGGAAATCCTTTCTTTACTGATATCTTCTTTTAAACCTTTAACTTTGATCTTCTATTCATCTGACTAATCCTATTGATCTCCTTTCTTATTAGAAGATGTCTTAATCCCTTCCTGTTTATATCTCCCTTCTTAACACTACTCTTGATTTTATCCTTATGCTCACCTTTACCCATGCACTATCTCCTCCTATTATTATATTTACCCCTTGCCCATTTATCAATGAACTTATTACACCTATTCCTCCTAATCCTCTTGTTGTTCAACTTGTTCCATCCGCTTTTCCTATAAAATCTCTCTAGATTTTCCTATTTTTTTCCCCTCCTTTTCAAGCATCCCTATTGCTTAACATTTCCACTTTCTATGATTTATCGTATCCTCCTCTCCATTGTTCAACTGTGATTCCCTTACCTCAACCTACTAATGATATAAACCTTCATCCATCATTAGTCGTGGATACCTGTGGATTTGACCATGATACACTTTGTCATTAGCAATGGACTTTACATGATTTTTTAGTAGGACCAGTTTTTAATTGGCATATTATTTTAGGATCATGGGAAACTTCGATTGTATGTTCAACTTCCTATCTTCAATTTACTCGAGATATACACACAATCAAAAGATCTTTTTGCGAGGTTGATTGCATAATTTTCTTGGTATTTGGCTTTTATGCATCAATAGTTGCACATAAATACAATGAAGTCTTGTAATATTCTTGCCATAACACTTCATATAAAGAAACGAACTCGAGCTTGAGGTGTTTTAAAAATTACATGTCGAGCTATCATATAAGTGACTGCATGTACTTTCCTTGATAACAAGTCTCGCATTAAATCAATTCTACAATACGACACGAGAAGAGACCTTAATGTTCCTAGCCAACAAGAAGCAAAGACGCCTTGCAAATAATATTATGATGACTTGATCATAAAATTTTATGCATTATATTTGATTTAGCATTCTTGATTCTATTTAATGTGTCAAAGATCGCATTGATTTTGTAAGCACAAGACAAATCGCAAAAGCCTTAATCGGTGATGAAGAAAACGCAAGAACGAGTATGATATTGAGTAAGTTAAGTATCAAAGAGTATGGCATGACTTTATAAACTAGATTATTCATGAGGTAACTTGGCCAAAAACCATAAGATGAAGACGTTTTTGAAAAAATAGGCCAAAATTCATGATTTTTTAATGCTTGCAGGGAGAGAAAGTATTTTAAAATCATCCCCATGCCACTATCCAGCAGGTAGACAATCAAAATGCATTTTTTATAAAGCTTACTTGGCTTTTGACAAGTAGCCAAAAGAATGAGCTGACTACATGCTCCCTCTCATGCCTATAAATACACCCCCCTCTCCTTCACAAAGAAAGCAAGAAGGAAGACCTCTTGATGATGGAAAAAATTTCTCCACTTCTCTTTTCCATTATAGCTTGAGCCTTGTGGGAGGAAAATAACCCTCTTCTACCTCATTTCCATTTTCTCTATCCCCTGTTACGCCTTCCTCCCATACAGCCATATCACTAAGAAAAATGTTGGCAAAAATTTTCTGGACAATCACCAACTCATTTCCATTTTCTCTACCCCCTGTTACGCCTTCCTCCCATACAGCCATATCACTAAGCAAAATGTTGGCAAAATTTTTCTGGACATCAATTTCACTTGACATCCATGGCTCCAAGAGGTCGTAGAAATTCAAAAATCCCATTTGAAGCAAGGGAAGCAAAGAATGCGGCTGATGGAGAAAATGATGTGGTAGAAATTGGTGAAACCCCCATTATAACAAACCTCAGAGAGGTAATATCTCGTCAGTTTTTTAAAAAAATATTTTATATGTTTATCGCTATATTTGGCTTTAAATAATTATAAACGCATTTTAAAGAAAATGCATATGAAGTGTCGATAAGGAAAATAGCCCAAGTAATATAATAATTAACTATTCAGTGAAAAGAATCTTTCACTTGGAAAATGATTATATGCCTGTCATTATGAAAACATCTTAATTATGGTTTATTTTGTGATATTTATTGTTATTTCATTAATGACGCATGTGATTATAATATCAAAAAAAGGTAGACGGTGTTAGAGAAGGGAATATTTTATAATTTTTCCCTGAAAGTGACTATCTCTATTTCATTTTGTTAATGATAAACAGATGCATATGAGTTTTATAATAATTTATAGAAAATCATTTAGATAATATCACAAATTAATCAATGCATTAAATCAACAAAAAATTGCATATGAAAATATATACTAGATGAGCATAAATTAGGTGCGTGAAAATATAATTCGATGTATGAAAGATGAAAAAAATATTACGCTTATGATTTTTGCATTGCTTAGAATAAAATTTCAGAAAAACAATTAACATTGCACTTAGGACATAGCTAAATGAAATATCTTTTTAGATAATGTTGAATGGACATCGTCGATTAAACCATATGAGTAGAATAAAATAAAAATTATTTTCTTATTAAAAACTCATGCAATGTTAATATTAATGATTATATTAGTGAGAGCGTCAATATCATGAGTTGACCCACGTATGAACCAACAAGTAAACCTAACCTAAATTATCGAGTGTTGAAGTGAAAACAAGTATGAAATACTCAACAACCCTATAACTATCGGTATCAGGAAATAAAATAAGTATCGAAAGTTTGTAGGACTTGTTGGACATTGATAAGAATTTGTCAATACAAATTCTAAAGTCTAAATAGACTTGAAAAAGCATTTGAAATCCTGCTAAGTGTGGGCGAGGGAAGGATAGTGCATGAATTGCTTGCCATAGGTATAAATACACATATTATCTTTTAGGGTGAAAATACTAAATTTTTCATAAGGATAAAATAGACTTTAGATTCGCGAAATAACTTGCAGATCTTGAAAAAGAGTTGCAAGTAGGAAGTGAAACCCTAAGAATAAGGTGGGACCTTAAAAGAGAAACCCTAGATTTGGGTGGGCCTGCTTCCTATGCTAAAAACACTTGATATTGTTTATTTTTTATTTGTGCATCCTTTGATGATTGCATAGGAAATATTGATTGTGCTTGCAATAGTTAGATATGATTGTAAATATATACTCAGGATAATAAGATGAAAGATCGTGCTATGCCTCCCCCACGGCTAAACACGGAACCCTGCTATAAGGGAGATTGTTTTGTACCGCCACGAGGAGCTTTGGACTAGCCTCGATGGAGAGAGGTTACTCAGTGAGGAATCCATTAGGTAGGAGGAGGCGGGAGTGCCAGGGAGGACTCTGGCCGTAAACCTCTCGATCGCTTCTAGGATCTACCTAACCCTCATGCGAATCAGGATGGGATCTTGAAGTCCTCGGTACTAGTGAAGGGACGGAAATCTTAGAGGGTTTGTTTTATTTTGCACAGACAGAAGGGATTTTCTGGTGAACAGAGGTTTGTCTTCTGCGTAGGCAGAAGGGGAAAAGCATTGTAAATAACTTTGTGAAATATGTTTTGCCAAAAGATTATTTTCTCCAATCGGATGAGAAGCCCTTGTGGGACACCTCCGATGGAGCTAGTTGATGCAATGGACCTCAGTTGTCAAATTAGGATCCCAACTTAAGACAGCTTAAGACAGCTAGGAATAAGCCTTGAGGCATATTACTCAAAGTTTATCTCACTGTTTAAATATGCACCTTCCATGACTATTGCTCAACAGGTGTCTAAGTTTTGTCATGGATTGAATTCTCCTCTAAACACACGTCTTGAATCTATGTGCCCAACTGATCTGCAAGATATTTTGATTCGGGCGCAGCACCTCTTGTTCAAGAGATTCAATCAAAGCCAATGAATCATAGGCTCTGGAATTAAAACAAAGGGACTTCACGGGGCTATGTTAAGCGAGCCCAAGGTCAATGTCCACTTGGTTAAGGAAAGAGGGAAAAAAAAAAAAGCACTTGGAAACTTCATACCTACTACGGGAAGTAATTCAAGAGTATCTAAGTGTCTCCACTATAATGAGCCATGCCACTTTAAGAGACAGTGCCCAAAGCTTGGCCAAATTCCTTGCGAAGGACAGTACAGAGGTCAAAACCAAGCTTTAATTACAAAAGAAAAAGCATCTGCTGTAATTCTTAAAGAGCTTGAAGAAGAGGGAAACCCAACTATGGAAGCAGATATGGAGAGGGCATCAGTTCATGCCACCCTCCATAAGAAAGGCCCAAATCGCCAATTTTTGATGGTTCAAACACCAGTAGAATATTAGGGAAAGTCCTTTAAAATTCTAATTGACTGTGAAAGAACACACTCGTTCATGTCACCAAAGTGTGTCAAGAAATTAGGTATAGACACAATACCTAGGTTGCTTGTGGAACTTGCCAATGGAAAAGAAATAATGTCTACTTAGCAAACTTGCAAAGTGATATTTAGCATGGGAAGCAATCTCTTTGAAATGAGATTTAGAATCATGAATTTAGGGCTATGAATGTCTATTGGGTATGGACTGGCTAATCTCGAATGACACACATATTTAGTGCAAAAAAGGCCAGGTGACTTTTCAAAACCTAAAAGGGGAAAAGGTGATGACCCAAGGTGAGGCAAGAAAACCCACAATTCAACTAGTGAAATCATCTCGCATAATAAAAGGGTTAAGAAAAGGATTACCTGTGTATCTCATAAAATTAAATAAGGTTGATCAGAATAAACAAGATGATGGAGAGCCATATTGGCTGAAGGAATATGATGACATCTTCCCAAAAGAGCTGATTGAATTACCATCTCGAAGAGAAGTTGATCACGAGATTAGACTTGAACCACGGATTGCTAAGACTCCGTATAAAATGTCTACCCTGAAGAAATTGAGCTGAAAGAGCAACTCAAGCAATTATTGGATCAAGGATACATAAGACCCAGTAATTTGCCATGGGGAGCCCCAGCATTGTTTCAAAAGAAAAAGGATGGAACTCTCTGCCTTTGCATTGATTACCGAGGTCTAAACCAGGTAACAATCAAAAATAAGTATCTAATCCCAATAATAGACGAGCTACTTGATAGGCTGCAAGGGGCGAAAATCCTTTCCAAGATTGATCTCCGATCTGGTTATTACCAAATAAGGATCAAGGAAGAAGATATCCCCAAAACTGCCTTCAATACCAGGCATTGTCATTTTGAATTTCTTGTAATGTCTTTTGGTCTAACTAATTTCTCTGCTACATTTAATAGATTAATGCATGACATTTTTTGACCTTATCTTGATGAGTTTGTCCTAGTCTTCTTTGATGACATCCTAACATACTCCATGAGAGACGAAGACCATGAGTTGCAATTGTGCATTGTGCTAGACACAATGAGGACACACAAGCTCTATGCGAAGAAAAAGAAGTTTGCCTTTTTTAAATGACAAATGAAATATATCGGATTCATAGTATCTGCTAAAGGAATCTCTATAGACCCAACCAAAGTTAGAGATGTTCAAGAGTGGCAACCTCCAATGACAGTTAAGGAAGTGAGAAGTTTCTTAAGGTTGATTGGATGGTATAGAATTTTCATAAAAAATTATACCCTAATAGCTGCACCTCTCACTACTTTGCTGAAAAAGAAAACTGCTATTGTGTGGACGCCCATTGAGCAAGCCATTTTTAAGTAGCTTAGGAAAAGTTTGGTAACAACACACATTTTAAAGCTACCTGACCTAAGGCAAGAGTTTGAGGTCATAACAGATGCAAATTCTCTTGCACTAGATTGTGTGCGTATGCAGCAACGTCATTCGACAGCCTATTCCTCAAGGAAACTAAAAATCCATGAGAGGAATTATGCCACCCATGATCTTGAGCTGTTAGTTGTGATCCATGCTCTCAAATTGTGGTGACACTATCTGCTAGAAGCAAGTTTACTTTGGTCATTGACCACAAAAGTCTCAAATGGATCTTTACTCAACCAAACCTCAACATGAGGCAACATCAGTGGATTGAAGTCTTGCAAGAATTTGATTTTAAAATCAAGTTCAGACTTGGAAAAGAGAATGTGATTATTGATGCATTAAGTCATAGAGCTTTTCTAAATGCACTTATCATGGAAGAGCCATCTAAAGGAGAGACTTTAGCTACCATGATATCGATGCTTAGCAATCTAGTCATTGAGCTAGCCAAAGAAGAAGTAGACAAGGATCCTAAGTATCAGCTCATGCTTAGAGAAATCCTAGTTAAGGACACTGATCCTAAGCTCAAAGTCAAATACCAAAATTTCACTATGGTTGATGGACTTGTCTATTTCAGGACAAGGCTCTGCATTCCCCTTAATCAAGTGTTGAAAAAGAAGATATTATGGAAAGCCCATGACTCCCCATTCTCAAGATACCCTGGCTATGCAAAAACCCTTAATGCAGTCACGAAAAGTTACTACTGGGAAAGATTGAAGCATGATGCACTCCAATATATTATTGAATGCCTAAGTTGCCAGTGGGTGAAAGCTGAGCGTGTCAAAATGCCAAGCAAAGCTCTAGCCACTTGACATTCCACAAATGAAATGAGAGTTCATCAGCATGGATTTTGTAGTTGACTTACCTTCAATTCAAGGAGGGTATAATTCAATCATGGTGATTGTGGATATGTTGTCAAAGGTTACTCATCTTATCCCAATGAAGACCAATTATAAAGCTTCAGATATTGCACGACTATTTGTGAAAGAAATCTTTAGGCTTCATGGATTGCCTAAACGGATTGTCAGTGAATCACGACTCTTTATTTACGTCACATTTTTGGAGAAGCCTATTTGAATCAATTGGAATCCAACTTTGCTTTAGCACAGCTTACCATCTCCAAATTGATGGTCAAATAGAGTGGGTAATCAGATCATTAAGGATATACTAAAAGCTTACTGTTTCAAAGAACCAATAAGGTGGATACAATATTTGCTCGAAGTAGAATTTTCCTACAATGTGTCATATCACCAGAGTATTCAAATGGCTCCATTTCAAGCATTGTATGAGCAAGATTGCTTGACACCGCTAGATTTCTCTAATCCAACCCTAAAGGTTGAGGCTTCTAAGAAAATGCTAGAAGACATGGATGATTAGGTTAAAACTATCAGACAAGACATCCAAGCTGCCAAAGACAGCCAGAAAGCTTATACTAATCTAGGACAACACGAGCGTATTTTCAAGAGGGAGACATGGTTTTCATCCGTGTACGCCCAAAGAAGAGTTCTCTATCATTGGGAAAGTTCAAAAAGTTTAGTCCAAGGTATTGTGGACCATATAAGGTTCTCAAATGCCTAGGAGCTAATGCCTACAAACTACAACTTCCTGATCATGTGAAAGTCCACAATGTATTTCACGTTAGTCTTTTGAAAGCCTATGTGGCAAATCAAGATCATATTCTTGATGAGACCAGCAAATTGTAATGTCTATTCAAGGAGCCCTTGAAGTCCAGCATGATAACATCCTAGATGTAAAAGAGAAACCTCTGAGAAATAGAACCATTAGAGAGTATCTAATCCGATGGTGGAAAGACTATCTTGAGGAGGATGCCACCTGGATAGAAGAGACAACTCTAGAAAAACACTTTTCCCAATTCTTTTTCGAGATGAGGACATCTTGATTCCTCTAAGGAGGAGAGGATGTAATATTCCCACCTTAACACTTCATATAAAGAAACAAATTCAAGGTTGAGGCATTTAAAAAATTACTCTTTGAGCTATCACATAAGTGACTGCATGCAATTTTCTTGATATCAAGTCTCGCATTAAATCAATTCTACAACCCAACACGAGAAGCTACCTCAATGTTCCTAGCCAACAAAAAGAAAAGACACATTGTAAATAATATTATGACGGCTTGATCATAAATTTTTCCACATTATATTTGATTTAGCATTCTCGATGCCATTTAATGCGACAAAGATCGCATTGATTTTGTAAGCACAAGACAAATCGCACAAGCCTTAATCGGTAGACAAAGAACGGACAAGAACGAGCATGATATTAAGTAAGTTAAGTATCAAAGAGTATGGCATGACTTTATAAACTAGATAAGTCATGAGGTAACTTGGTCAAAAACCACCAAATGAAGTCATTTTGAAGAAAAAAAGACGTTGAAAAGATAAGCCAAAATTCATGACGTTTTTTATGCCTGGAGGGAGAGAGAGTATTTTAAAATCATCCCCATGTCACCATCCAATAGGTAAACAATCAAAATGCATTTTTCATAAAGCCCACTTGGCTCTTAACAAGTAGCCAAAAGAATGCTCCCCCTCATGCCTATAAATACACCCTCTCTCCTTCACAAAGAAAGTAAGAAGGAAGACCTCTTGATGATGGAAAAAATTTCTCCATTTCTCTTTTCCATTGTAGTGTAACATGTCCACTTGTTATCTTCAGGACAGGTCTTAGTAGTCCATTGGAAAGAATGTCTAGAAAAATCCACCCGGCACTCCCATGGAATGTTACAGGGTTTGCGATCTAGGGCTTTCCGCGCCTGCCATGTAGCAGAAGTATTCCGACTGTTCCCACTTAGGACCGACCTGAATTAGGGATTTCCCTATTGGTCATTTCCTAACGGCAACTAGCGTCAAACTCGAGCGAACTACTTTACGTAGAAACGCCAGGTCCAAAGCGGATTCATGCTGCACTTGGTTCAAGGAGAATGGGAAATGAGAGGGATGCGAAGCTCAACCTCTCTGCCATAAGGCATAGTCCCATTCCGTTCCCCTAAAACAACGTAAATTGGGATCATCTATAACTTAGACTCTAGGTCAACGCTCTTGTTGTTCGTGTTCTTTGAACGATCTTCTTGTTGTCCATCATGATTGAGAAAAGTTCTCGGCCAACCGAGACCACCCATCCGTAGGACGGACCTATGGCCACATCCTCTGCACTTTCCTCAGGTTGTTTTAGTTATTTAATTACCTAACACATTTAGATGGACATGTGTCAATCAGCTCCTTAATTAACCCGTTAGGCACTGGTTCCTTCACGTAATCATAGCACTTGATATAGAAAAACAATGTCAAACAAGTTCATTTTTCAACAGCTTATCATATTTATCTTTGGAATACATAAAGTCCAGCCCGTAGGCTTATCTATAATCCGCTTGAAGGCTATCCAGCAATCCACAGGGATTACTAATCCAAGATTCCGCCCGTAGACTAGTATGCGGGCCTCGAGATCCAATCCCGAGTCACGTTGGCCTCTTGTGCAAGGCCCAGAAGGCGAGGGATTTACGGCCAGAGCCCCCTGGCACCCAAGTGTCCTCATGCTCCAAGTAGCGCTCAACGGAGAGACCTCTCGCGATAGGTTCGATCCACCTTCCCGGCGTGGTTAACAACCCCCTTGGTTAGGGTCAGGCACGCTGTCGGGGATAATTGAAGCTGCCTCTTCCTTCAAAGCCTTCAATCTGAATCATTAGATATCTTTTCATCCTTTAATTCTTTGAGCAAACAAAGCAAAACAGTGCTCTTAAAACTGTTACAAGCACAAACAATTCCATTGGTCATTATTTTTGGCCAACTGCTAAGGAGTGAATCCTTCTTTCTGAATGCATCCAGTACTCGATCCGGGATCACTTGCGACTTGGCAAGATCCCCTATATCCTGGGTTAGGGCCGTACCCTATTAACCCAACTTGATCAATACCTTAAGTTCATATGTTATTTTAATTTATTGGTTGGTCTTTTGCTTCCAAGCAATTATCTTTACCCAAGAAAGATACTATATTAGGACGATTATTCATCCTTTTGCAAGTTAAACTTGCGTAAGAATCTGCCAATCTCATTCCAAGGAATTGGCCATTCCCTTGTGATCAAATCACAAGATCATGCGACTCTGCAACTTGTTGCACAAGTATCGAATCGAACTATGGGACATTTACCTATCGAATAGAGTCTTATAATCATGAAATCATGATTAGATAATCCGTTCCTAGTTGCATTAACCGACATTGTCTGTCCTAGGGTTCTGAGTTTCATCTTTTAAGCGAGAAATTCTTAGGAAAAACCCTAGATCTTTTCTCGCAAGTATGTCCTATTGTCCTTGCATTCCGTGAATGTGGGCAAGTATTTAGGATATAGGAGTTTCAGTTTTTGGCAATTTGCACGACTAGGTAAATGTCTTCAACGTGCTAACCCTAGTCAGCTCTTTGGAATACGTTGCATTGAATTAACCCTTTCTAAACGAGTACTTCATGGTTTTTAGGTGTTTAGGTTTAAACCAATTTAACTTGTCTATTCTTGAAGATAATTACGCTATCATTTCTGTCACCACATGATTCATTGTCTACATGTAAGTTGATTGACAACCCCTAACTTTTTGGTTTAAGGTCAAAGCATAGTTTTAGCTATAGGCTAATTCCAATTGATCATCCTATAACATGCAAACAAGATTCATGTTTAAAACATGCAGCCTTTTTCTACTTTCTTTTCAAAATGAATTTGTTGTATGCTGAACTTACACACTCTTTCGTTGATTTAAGTTTTTAGGCCACTTGCCTAGAGTTAAAACTTCTTCATGCAACCCTAGCAATTTCCTACGGTTGCTAGCAACTTTCTTAAGGAATTATTTCGAAAAAGATGTTCAATAATGCAATATGCGGTTTATTTCTTCCATGCTTAATCGACGTGTACTATCATAATTCTATTTTTTTAAAAATGGACATTAATCTAATTTCAATTCATTGCAATGCATAAAAACTACTTGCTAGAAATGCATTTAGGCTCCCCTTATTTTGTTCGTTTTACTGAAAAATACTAATGACCAAACTCTTCCTTCGTGAGCTATTTCTTTTAAATTAACCAAAGTGTTTAAGAAAAAAAATGCATCCTATCTCCAAAAATCATTCACGCACGATTGAATTATAACGACGTAAATTAAAATTAGGAAGAAAAACCTAGAATTGTGGTGAGATGTCCACGTGGATGTTAGGAGACGATCCTCCTGCGGCGGCTGTGCCTGTGCTTTCTTAGGAGCCATTGCAAATGCGGCCTTTCCGTCTTGGATGCAGATTTATGACCTTGGCCATCTCCTTTGCATGTGTAGCTACCCTTTGTGACAGCTTGCACCATCTTTCGGAAACGATTTTTAGAAAGTTTCCTCCTTGAAGTAGGGATTTCACGATTAGGACTTTACAACCGTCAAGAATGACGTTGTGGAAATGCTAAGGGAAAGTTCTCAATTTTCGAGGATATAAGAGACTGTTTGAGAAGGGCAATAGGAAGGGCTTTTAAGAGCCCGCAAGTACATATGAATTTGAGTGTGGATTTACCACGGAAAGGGTCTTTAAACTCTGGCCTAAAGTGGGCAAAAGGGCTTGATTTCAACGGGGTAACTAGGCTTTTAAACCCCACTTGAGAGGGCAATAAGAAGGCTCACAAAAAGGGGCTTTGTATCCCAGGGGGGAAAAAAAACTCTTGGTGGAAAAGAAAGGGGGGAAAAAGGGTGTATAAGACCTTCAAGAGGGTTATTTTGCATGGGGAGGAAAGGGTTTTACCGTGCCCACATGAACAAGGCTAGGTGGGAGCCCACAAGGAAAATTTGGGGGGGGGGGGGTGTAATATAAAAGGGCCTTAAGTAGGCCACATGAAGGGGGTCTTCATAGGAGGCTTTTAGAAGCCTCCTAAGAAGCTCCTGAACTAACGTGGCGAGAGAAAGGGCGGCAGATGGCAAACGGCAGTTGGTGGTGGCTGATGGCACGTTTCTTGCAGCACAGCTGGTAGGTGGTTGGTGGCAGGGCACTGTTGCAGTAGCTGGCGGAAACTCCGTCTCTCTCACACGCTTCCTCCACGGCACGATTAAGCAGTCTCTGGCTTTCTACCTCTCGCTCTATGGCAGTGGCGACCCCTCCAAAATCCATCCTCAACTTAAATAGGTGAGGGGAGGGGATCCTCCCTTCCCTACGCAGCATCGTGCATGCCCTCTACCTTCAACAAGCTCCAGCAAGGAGCTTGCTCACCCTTGCTATTCCCCCCCCTCCAGCACGACATTCGGCTGGAGGAAAGGGGGAATTAAAAAAATTTACCACAGCTTTAATAATTTTCATTTGGATTATTTGTAAGAGGAGGTTCTCGTGAGGAGTGCAGTGTTAGAGCTCAGAATTGTTACATTCTCTCCCCCTTGGAGGAATCGAGATGTCCTCATCTCGAGATAAACTGGGGATATTGGTGGTTGAGAGTGCTTTCATCTATCCAAGTGGCATCCTCTTCGGGATAATCTTTCCACTGGACGAGGCATTCTCTCAAGGTCCTAGATCTCACTTGTCTCTCCCTAACATCTAAGATCCTGTCAGGCCTTAGTTCAAGGACTCCTTGACTAGGCATTACAACTTGTTGGTCATCAAGTACATGGTTAGGATTAGATACATACTTCTTCAATAGGCTGATATGGAGTACATTATGAACCTTTAGGTTCTCAGGGAGTTGCAGTCTATAAGCATTAGGTCCTAGGCACTTGAGGATCTTGTATGGTCCACAATATCTTGGACTTAGCTTCTTGCAATCTCCTAAAGATAGGGAACTCTTCTTTGGACGTACGCGAATGAAGACCATATCTCCTTCCTCGAAGATTCTATCTTGACGCTTTAAATCCGCGTATGCCTTCTGCCTATCCTTGGCAGCTTGGATGTCCTGTCTTATTGACTTTATTTGGTCATCCATCTCTTCCAACATCTGCCTTGAAGCTTCAACCCTCAAGGTTGGATCTGAGAAGTTTAAGGGACTTCGATAGTCATGACCATACAATGCTTGAAAAGGGGTCATCTGAATGCTTTGTTGGTAAGAAGCATTGTAGGCAAATTCAACCAAAGGCAAGTATTGAATACACCTTTTTGGCTCACGACAGCAGTGTGCCCTAAGCATATCCTCGATGACTTGATTGACTTACTCTGTTTGACCATCGGTTTGGGGATGGTAAGCTATGCTAAAACAGAGTTGAGTCCCAATAGCTTCAAAGATAGCTCTCCAGAAGTGTGATGTAAAGAGAGAATCACGATCACTAATGATTCTTCTGGGTAACCCATGTAGCTTGAATATCTCCTTGATAAACAACCTTGCAATGTCTGAGGCTTTATAGTTTGTCTTTACTGGAATAAGGTGTGCAACCTTAGTAAGCATGTCAACCACAACCATGATGGAGTTGTATCCTCCTTGAACTTGGGGTAGGCCAACAACAAAGTCCATACTGATGAATTCCCATTTTATTTGGGGAATGTCGAGTGGTTGTAACTTCCCTGGCATTTTGACATGTTCAGCTTTGATACGTTGACAAGACAAACACTCAGTGACATATTTGAGAATGTCACCTTTAAGCCTCTCCCAATAGTAGCTTTTCTTAACTGCATTGAGGGTCTTGGCATAGCCAGGATGTCCTGAGAAAGGGGAATCATGAGCTTCCCACAATATCTTTTGCTTAAGTGACTGGCTTGCCGGTATACATAGCCTCATTCTATAGTAGACAAGTCCACTATTGACAAAGAATTCATGATACTTAGCCTGCAACTTTTGGTCCTGATCCTTGATAGAGATCTCCCTTAGCATCTTTTGATAGGCTGGATCATGGCATGCTTCCTCTCTAGCTAACTCAAGTATTGGATTGTTTGGCATAGATACGTTTGTAGCTAGAGAGCTAGCTGTGGATTTTGCAAGATTAGAGAATTAAGGAATGCCTTGCGCGACTGAGTGCATCGGCAACTACATTCTCTTTTCCTAGTCGGTACTTGATTTCAAAGTCATACTCCTCCAGCACTTCAATCCACCGACGTTGTCTCATATTGAGCTCGTTCTGGGTAAAGATCCACTTGAGACTCTTATGGTCAGTTACTAGTGTAAACTTGTTACCCAACAGGTAGTGTCTCCAAAGCTTTAGAGCATGGATGACAGCTAACAATTCTAGATCATGGGTAGCATAATTTTTCTCATGACTCTTCAGTTTCCTTGAAGAGTAGGCTATCGGATGACCTTCCTGCATGAGCACATATCCTAAGGCAAGTGCGCTAGCATCAGTTACTACCTCGAACTCCTTGCTGAGGTCTGGAAGTTTTAGGATAGGTGCTGATACAAAACTTTGCTTCAATCTATCAAAGCAGACCTGAGATCAATCTTAGAGAAGATCTTCACACCCTGAATACGATCAAGAAGCTCATCTATTCTAGGAATAGGGTACTTGTTCTTGACAGTTGATTGATTCAACCCTCTGTAATCAATACATAGTCGAAGTGTTCCATCTTTCTTTTTCTGGAACAGTACTGGAGCTCCCCATGGTGAGCTGCTAGGACGGATGTAGCCCTGATCTAGCAGTTGCTTGAGTTGTTACTTCAGCTCAATTGCTTCCGGGATAGACATTCTATAAGTTCTCTTTGCAATTGGCGCAGCTCCTGGTACTAGCTTGATCTCATGATCCACTTCTCTTTGAGGCGGGAGTTCTGTCAACTCTTTAGGAAATACATCCGTGTATTCCTTTAGCCATGAAGGTCCTTCGCTAGACTCCTGCTTTTGATCTAACTTGTTGAGCTTAATCAAGTAGACAGGTAGTCCCTTTCTGACTCCCTTTATAATCCGAGATGCCTTGGCCAATTGAATTTTTGGATTTCCAGCCTCTCCTTGAGTTGTGACTAATTCCCTTTCAGAGTTTCGAAAGGAAACTTGGCCCTTTCCACAATGAACGTGGGCGTCATTAGGTTTAAGCCAATCCATTCCGAGTAGACACTCATGGATACCTAGGCTCATGACTCTGAATTTGACCGAAGTCGTCTTTCCTCCCAGAAAGAATTCCACCTTAGCAGTTTGCCTGGTACAAGTAACCTCAGGACCATTTGCCAATTCCACAAGCAAAATAGGTGCTTCTACTGTGGCTATTTCTAATTTTTTTGCACAAGTTGGTGAGATAAAGGAATGTGTACTACCACAATCAATCAAGGTCTTGAAACCTTTACCTTGATAGTCCGACGGTGTCTGAATCACCGAGAACTGGCGATTCGGCCCTTTCTTGTGAAGAGCGGCATGGACTGTCGCCCTTTCAAAATCTGCTTCCATGGTCGGATGTTCTTCTTCTTCGCACATTTACCTATTGGCAACGCAGGCGGTTCTTCCTCTGCCTCAGGTAGCGGCTCCCTGACCACGGCCATTTCCTTGGAAAGGTGCTTGGCGATGTCCTCCCCCAAGCTTGGGACATTGCCTCTTGAAATGACTGGGCTCGTTTGACATGACTAGTCCTTGCTTTCTTTCTTTGTCCCTGATTCTAACCTTGAACTCTCTTCATTTGAGGCCTGAATGTTCCTCTGTTCGGGTCATTATAAGACCAAGTTTTATTACCTCTTGGTCTAGCCTGCACCTCCTGAATTATAAGGGCAGCTCGAATGAGAGTGTCCTGAAGATCTGATGGGCACATAGATTCGAGACGGGTGTTCACTAGTAGATTTAAACCAGCACAAAATTTTGGCACCTGCTGTGTCATGTCCATCTGTGGTGCATACTTAAGAAGGGAAACAAAATTGGAGTAGTATGCGTTAAGAGTGAGTCCCAGCTATTTTAGCTCGTAGAACTCATTCATTTTCTACGTGCGATACGTAGGTGGTAAGTATCTTCCCTACACGGCTTTCTTCAGCTTCTCCCAGGTAACGGATTCTTTCGCGATCCCTTGATCTCTGCACCCTTTCTTCCACCAAAGCTTGGCTTCGCCGGTGAGCTTCAGCTTGGCGAGCATAGCCTGGTTGGCGGGTGCAGTACTACCGGCTACTTCAAAGTAATCCTCCATGGATTCAATCCAAATTTCAGCATCTGCTTGGACGGATCTGCCTCTCCCTTCAAATTCAAGCAGCTTAAATTGCTTGAGAAGAAACTTCTTCTCCTAGATTACAGCAGTACTTGATATAGGAGGCGAACTGGGATTCTGTACCTGGGGTTGTGCCTGAATAAAGATTTCTTAACGTTATTTACTCGTTAAATGCTGTGATTTATATTTCGTTTCCATTTTAGCTATCAACCAAGTAATCTAACCACTTAACTTCTTATCAATTCTCATGCACAAACTGACATTGATAAAAAGAAGTCTTATTGTATTTATATGGGCATAGCCCTTTCGGAATACAACATTTCCTGCGATGATAAGCCAACTTTTTACATTTAGTTTGGGGAGAATAATGTTGTATTACATTTATCTATAGGAACTGGATAATAGTATGGTTTCGGGTCATGGATCTTCAGGAATCGGTAAGTCATTCGAAGATCAGGGTATCCTTTCCTTTGGAACCCATTCTTCTCATGGTGCCCCAACACTTTGATCCTGTCGATGGGGATTACACGAGTCACTTCCTCATATACATATGAGTTCAGCTCAACCCTCCGACCTCGAATATGTAAAGTTGAATTTACGTGAGTCTCCACAAAAATGAACAGCTTCACGACTTTTAGGTCTTCCAACCACTTGATCCTCTTTAGGTTGGTTTGAAGGTATGCAAACCGGTGGGCAGCTATATAGTAGATTCCTGAGGTGCCCATCCATCTTCGTTCCATGTACAAAGGTGATGGATTATAGATACGCTCTAGTATATTCATCATCTCAACCCTTTGTCGATAATCCGGGGAATGCATCGCAGTCATAAACATGACGCGGAACACTAAGAACATGTTCCATGCTTCATAATTCTACAAGATAGCATCAAAAGTAAGGAAATGGTTTGGAACAGCAACATTTGCTTCACTTCATCTTATTAAGATTTCATAAAAGCAATTCCGTTGTTGGTTCTCGCTCTGATACCAACTATAACGTATCCACCTGTTATCTTCAGGACACGTCTTAGCACTCCATCGGAAAGGATGTCTAGAAAGCTCCGCCCGACACTCCCATGGAATGTTACGGGGTTTGCGATCTAGGGATTTCCACATCTGCCATGTAGCGGAAGTATTCCGGCCATTCCCACTGAGGACCAACCTAAATTAGGGATTTCCCTATTGGTCATTTCCTAATGGAAACTAGCATCAAACCCGAGCGAACTACTTTACGCAGAAACGCCAAGTCTGAAGCGGATTCATGTTGCACTTGGTTCAAGGAGAATGGGAAATGAGAGGGATGTGAAGCTCAACCTCTCTACCATAAGGCAAAGTCCCATTCTGTTCCCCTAAAACAGCATAAATCGGGATCATCTATAACTTAGACTCTAGGTCAACGCTCTTACTGTTCGTGTTCTTTGAACGATCTTCTTGCTGTCCATCATGATTGAGAAAAGTTCCCGGCCAACGGGGACCACCCATCCAAAGGACGGACCTATGGCCACATCCTCCGCACTTTCCTCAGGTTGTTTTAGTTATTTAATTACCTAACACATTTAGTTGGACATGTATCAATCAGCTTCCTTAATTAACCCGTTAGGCACTGGTTCCTTCACGTAATCATAGGACTTGACATAGAAAAACAATGTCAAACAAGTTCATTTTTCAACAGCTTATCATATTTATCTTTGGAATACATAAAGTCTAGCCTGTAGGCTTCTCCATAATTTGCCCGAAAGCTATCCAGCAATCCACATGGATTACTAATCCAAGATTCCACCCGTAGACTAGTATGCGGGCCTTGAGATCCAATCTCGAGTCATGTTGGCCTCTTGTGCAGGGCTCGGAAGGCGAGGGATTCACGGCCAGAGCCCCCCTAGCACCCAAGCGTCCTCCTGCTCCAAGTAGCGCTCAACGAAGAGACCTCTTGCAGCGGGTTCGTCCACCTTCCTGGTGCGGTTAACAACCCCCTTGGTTAGGGTCAGGCAGGCAGTTGGGGGTAACTGAAGCTGCCTCTCCCTTCAGGCCTTCAACCTGAATCATTAGATATATTTTCATCCTTTAATTCTTTGAGCAAACAAAGCAAAACAGTGCTCTTAAAACTGTTACAAGCACAAACAATTCCATTGGTCGTTATTTTTGTCCAACTACTAAGGAGTGAATCCTTCTTTCTGAATGCATCCAGCACTCGATTCGGGATCACTTGTGACTTGGCAAGATCCCCTATATCCTAGGTTAGGTCCTTACCCTATTAACCCAACTTGATCAATACCTTAAGTTCATATGTTATTCCAATTTATTGGTTGGTCTTTTGCTTCTAAGTAATTATCTTTACCCAAGACATATACTATATTAGGACGATTATTCATCCTCTTGCAAGTTAAACTTGCGTAAGAATCTGCCAATCTCATTCCGAGGAATTGGCCATACCCTTGTGATCAAATCACAAGATCATGCGACTCTGCAACTTGTTGCACAAGTATCGCATCGAACTATGGGACTATTTACCCACCGAATAGAGTCTTATAATCATGAAATCATGATTAGATAATCCATTCCCGGTTGCGTTAACTGACATTGTCGGTCCTAAGGTTTCGAGTTTCATCTTTTAAGCGAGAAATTCTTAGGAAAAACCCTAGATCTTTTCTCACAAGTATTTCCTACTGTCCCTGCATTCCATGAATGTGGGCAAGTATTTAGGGTATAGGAGTTTCAGTTTTTGGCAATACGCGCAACTAGGTAAATGTCTTCAACGTGCTAACCCTAGTCAGCCCTTTGAAATACGTTGCACTGAATTAACCCTTTCTAAACGAGTACTTCGTGGTTTTTAGGTGTTTAGGTTTAAACCAATTTAACTTGTCTATTCTTAAAGATAATTACACTATCATTTCTGTCACCACATGATTCATTGTCTACGTGTAAGTTGATTTACAACCCCTAACTTTTCGATTTAAGGTCAAAGCATAGTTTTAGTTATAGGCTAATTCCAATTGATCATCCTATAACATGCAAACAAGATTCATGCTTAAAACATGCAGCCTTTTTCTACTTTCTTTTCCGAATGAATTTTTCGTATGCTGAACTTACACACTCTTTCGTTGATTTAAGTTTTTAGGCCACTTGCCTAGAGTTAAATCTTCTTCATGCAACCCTAGCAATTTCCTACGGTTGCTAGCAACTTTCTTTAGGAATTATTTCAAAAAAGATGTTCAATAATGCAATATGGGATTTATTTCTTCCATGCTTAATCGACGTGTACTATCATAATTCTGTTTTTAAAAAAATGGACATTAATCTAATTTCAATTCATTGCAATGCATAAAAACTACTTGCTAGAAATGCATTTATGCTCCCTTTATTTTGTTCATTTTACTAAAAAATACTAATGACTGAACTCTTCCGTTGTGAGCTATTTCTTTTAAATTAACCAAAGTATTTAAGACGAAAAATGCTTCCTATCTCCAAAAATCATTCACTCACAATTGAATTATAATGACGTAAATTAAAATTAGGAAGAAAAACCTGGACTTGTGGTGAGATGTCCATGTGGATTTTAGGAGACGATCCTCCTGCGCCTGTGCCTTGTGCTTTCTTAGGAGCCATTGCAAATGCGGCCTTTTTGCCTTGGATGCAAATTTATGACCTTGGCCGTCTCCTTTGCACGCGTAGCTCCCCTTTGTGACAGCTTGCACCATCTTTCGAAAACAGTTTTTAGAAGGTTTCCTCCTTGAAGTAGGGATTTCACGATTAGGACTTTACAACTGTCAAGAATGACGTTGTGGAAATGCTAAGGGAAAGTTCTCAATTTTCGAGGATATAAGAGACTCTTGAGAAGGGCAATAGGAAGGGCTTTTAAGATCCCGCAAGTACATATGAATTTGAGTGGGGATTTCCCACGGAAAGGGTCTTTAAACTCTGGCCTAAAGTGGGCAAAAGGGCTTGATTTCAACTGGGTAACTAGGCTTTTAAACCCCACTTGAGAGGGCAATAAGAAGGCTCACGGAAAGGGGCTTTATATCCCGGGGGAAAAAAAAACTCTTGGTGGAAAGAAAGGGGGGAAAAAGGGTGTATAAGACCTTCATGAGGGTTATGTTGCGTGGGGGGGAAAGGGTTTTACCGTGCCCACATGAACAAGGCTAGGTGGGAGCCCACAAGGAAAATTGGGGGGAGGGGGGTGTAATATAAAAGGGCCTTAAGTAGGCCACATGAAGGGGGGCTTCTTAGGAGGCTTTTAGAAGCTTCCTAAGAAGATCCTGAACTAATGTGGAAGCTCCACATGGCAAGAGAAAGGGCGGCAGATGGCAAATGGCAGTTGGTGGCTGATGGCGCGTTTCTTGCAGCAGCTGGCGGGTGGTTGGTGGCAGGGCGCTGTTGCAGCAGAGCTGGCGGCGACTCCGTCTCTCTCACACGCTTCCTCCACGGCGCGATTAAGCAATCTTTGGCTTCCTACCTCTCGCTCTATGGCAGTGGTGACCCCTCCAAAATCCATCCTCAACTTAAATAGGTGAGGTCCCCTACGCGGCATTGTGCATGCCCTCTACCTTTAGCAAGCTCCAACAAAGGAGCTTGCTCACCCTTGCTATTCCCCTCCTCCTCCAGCACGACTGTTGGCTGGAGGAAAGGGGGAATTAAAAAAATTTACCATAGCTTTAATAAATTTCATTTTGATTATTTGTAAGAGGAGGTTCTCGTGAGGAGTGCGATGTTAGAGCTCAGAATTGTTACATGTAGCTTGAGCCTTGAAGGGGGAAAATACCCCTATTCTATCTCATTTCCATTTTCTCTATCCCCTATTACGCCTTCCTCCCATACATCCATATCACTAAGCAAAATGTTGGCAAAATTTTCCTAGACGACCATCAACTCTCCCTGAACTACTAAGTCAATTTCGCTTGATATCCATCACTTGATAAATTCATTTTAAAGAAAATGCATATGAAGTGCCGCTTAGGAGAATAGTCTAATTAATATAATAATTAACTATTTAGTGAAAATAATATTTCACTTGAAAAAGAATTATATGCATGTCATTAAGAAAATATCTTAATTATGGAATTTTTCGTGGTATTGATTGTTATTTCATTAATGACGCATGTGATCATAATATTAGAAAAAAGGTAGACAGTGTTAGAGAAGGGAATATTTTATAAATTTTTCTTGAAAGTGATTATCTCTATTTTATTTTTCTAATAATAAACAGATGCATATGAGTTTTATAATAATTTATAGAAAATCATTTAGATAATATCATAAAATAATCAATGCATTAAATCAACAAAAAATTGCATAGGAAAATATATACTAGTTACGCATAAATGAAGTATGTGAAAATATAATTCAATATATGAAATATGAAAGAAAAATTACACTTATGATTTTTGCATTGCTTAGAATAAAGTTTTCAGAAAAACAATTAGCATTGCACTTAGGACATAGCTAAATGAAAATTGATCTTTCTTGATAACGTTGAAAGTTCGTCAAATGTTGGACATCATCAATTAAACCATGGAATATAAATAGAATAAAATAAAAAATATTTTTTTGTTGAAAACTCACGCAATGTTAATATTAATGATTATATTAGTGAGAACGTCAATATCATGAGTTGACCCGCGTATGAATCAGCGAGTAAACCTAACCTAAATTATCGAGAGTGTTGAAGCGAAAATAACTATAAAATACTTGACAACCCTAATACTATCAGTATCAAGAAATTAAATAAATATTGAAAGTCTGTAGGACTTGTTGAACATTGATAAGAATTTGTCAATACAAATTCCAAAGTCTAAATAACCTTGGAAAAACATTTGAAAACTTGCTAAGTGTATGTTAGGGCAGGACAGTGCATGAATTGCCTACCATAGGTATAAATGCCCATATTATATTTCAAGGCAAAAATACACAATTTTTTATAAGGATAAAATAGACTTCAGATTCACAAAATAACTTGCGGATCCCGAAAAAGAGTTGCAAGTAGGAAGCGAAACCTTAAGAATAAGGTGGGACCTTAAAAGAGAAACCCTAGATTTGGGTAGGGCTACTTCTTATGCTAAAAACACTTGATGTTGTTTCTTTTTTATTTGTGCATGCTTTGATGGTTGCATAGGAAATATTGATTGTGCTTGCAGTAGTTAGATCTGATTGTAAATATATAATTAGGAAAATAAGAGGAAAGATCGCACTATGCCTCCCCCACGACTAGACATGGAACCCTGCTCCAAGGGGGATTGTTTTGTACTGCCATGAGGAGATTTGGACCGGCCTCGACGGCAAGAGATTGCTCGGTTAGGAATGTGTTAAGCAGGAGGAGGTGCAGCTGCCAGAGGGGTCTGGCCGTAAACCTCTTGATCACTCCTAGGAACTACTTGACCCTCATGCGAATCATGATGGGATCCTAAAGTCCCTAGTACTAGGGAAGGGATGAAAATCTTGGAGGGTTTGTTTTCTTTTGCACAGGCAAAAGGGATTTTTTGGTGAACTATAGGCAGAAGGGAACAAGCATTGTAAATAACTTTGTGAAATATGTTTTGCCAAAAGATTGTTTTCTCTGTCTTTGTGTTGTGTCGTAAAAGTATGCGAAGAAACTTGTGATAACGGGTTAATTAACGAAGCTACTTTCATATGTCATAACTTAATGTTATAGGTAATTAGAAAACTAAAGAAAACCATTGTGGGAAGCAGGTGGGCAAGATCCCTGATGGATCCATCCTACATATATGGGTGGTCCAGGTAAGCTGGGAGCTTCTCTCAAGAGATTGAACAAAATGTTAATTAGGAAAAATTAGGTAGAGCCAAGTGTTGACTTTACCTAGGGTCAGGTCTCAAAATCTTGATCAGTAATTATCTTAGGGAGGTGCGGCAACTGTGCCAGAACTTTGTTAAGATTTTGTGAATCCTAACCAATTGCTGGAAAAAAGCGTTGCACTCCATGAACCAAGGGTAACTACGATCACTCCAGTCGGATGAGAAGCCCTTGTGGGACACCTTCGATGGAGTTAGCTGATGCAACGAGACCTCAATTGTCAAATTAGGACCCTAAGCTTGCAGGTCGATCCTCGTGGGGATGGCCTGTACCTTTCATTACGGGGTGGAGGACTCTGGAAAACCTAGATGATAGACCCCATGCATTCTCGTGAGTGCCAGGCAAAGCCGTCTAGGATAGTTCCCTGATGGACCACTAAAACGTGCTGCCAGGGAATTGTTAGGTAGGCACGTGACAAGTCTATATCTCACCTTCTTATCAATCTTAATGAGGATATATCAATCGCTTAGATGGATGTGCTATGCTACTTTGCTTAGGCTTTTCCTACTTGGTTTTGTTGTTTTGATGGAAAGAATTGTTGTCTCCAGTTTCTTCAGAATGTTCCTATCTATTTTGTGGATGAGAGTAGATCATTGGAAAGATTGAATCTTAGTATGCAATTCAAAAAGAAATATCTTCATCCTAACAAGCAAGTGATTAGCTTTCTAATATATCATGCTTTTCAATGAAATATCTTCTTTTTGCTCTCCAAATTTTTGGGGGGTTATGCCATTCAAACTACATTATCTTATGAATGTGAGTTCCATTTGAACTGCAACCATCAAGGGAGACCACCTCTTCTAGCGAAGACGGGGATTTTGACTCTAAGTCGGAGGTAAGTTCGGATAGTGACCTAGAAATACCTAGGCCGCCCAAGACCCGATGCACCAAGGGGGACCTACCTGTCCACCTCAGGCACAGACGATTGAAGCAGGAAAGGGCGAAACAATCCAGGGACACACGAATAGAAGAACAGCGAAAAACACGAGACCTCCCTAAAAGATTTATGAAATTCAAGAAAGGAGATAGGGTAGTGATCATGTTGGGTGCCAAATGGCAAGGACAAACGAGCGAACCAATCGAGGGACCAGCCAAGGTCAAGGAGGTGAACCTAGCCCAGGAAGGGGAGACACCCCAACCAGTTTTCATTGCCGATGACTTGACTAAGGAAGAAGAAATGAGTATTGTCACTCTCTTGCGAGAGTAGATAGACGTATTCGCTTGGTCCTTGGAAGAGCTCAAAGGGGTAGATCCGAGTGTAGTGACTCATAATATACCCATGACACCAGACGCAACGTCGGTGAAGCAGCAACCATACCCTATGAATCCAAAACACACTCATGCTGTCAAGGAAGAGATTGATAAGCTGATGAGAGTGGGATTCATTTACGAAATTGAGTACACGGACTGGGTATCACCCATAGTCATCGTGATGAAGAAAAATAGAAAAATCAAAGTATGCGTCAATTTCAAGAAGGTGAACGCTGCTACTAAGAGGGACAATTAACCATTGCCATTCACCAAGCACATGCTTGAAAGAGTGGTGGGCAAGGACGCCTACAGTTTTCTGGGATGGCTTCTCAGGATACAATTATGTGCAAGTGCATCCTGCCAATAGGCATAAGACTGCCTTCGCCACTGAGTGGGGCATCTTTGCTTACATAGTCATGCCTTTCGGGTTGACTAATGCCCATGCCACTTTCCAATGCCTCATGTGCACCATATTTAAAGACTTGCTTCGCAAAGAGTTGGAAGTCTTTGTCGATGACCTCTGCGTTCACTCAACCTGGATGGAACACTTAGACAAACTCCAAGCAGTCTTTGAGCGGTGTTGCCTATATCGTCTCTCCTTGAACCCCTTAAAATTCCAGTTTTGGGTGAAGCATGGATGCATCCTAAGCCACGTGGTGTCAAAGAACGGCATTGCCAATGACTTCTCGAAAGTCAGGGTTATTGTTGACCTTCCACCCACAATCGACTATAAGGGAGTCCAATGCTTCTTAGGCCATACAGGATACTATTGACGGTTTGTGCTGAATTGTGCGTTGATGGCCAGACCTTTATACAAGCTGCTGATTGTCTTTGAATGGACTAAAGCATGACAATGAGACTATGAAGAGTTGAAGAAGGCTCTAATCACAGCACCAATTCTACGAGCCCCAGATTGAACCATTACCTTCCACGTGCATATCGATGCTTCTAAATTTATTGTGGGGGTAGTGTTGTGCTAACCAGGCGAACACAACCTAGACTATTGAGTGAGCTTTGCTAGTAGAAAACTCACTGAGATGGAAATGAACGACTCGATGACAGAAAGAGAGGGCTTGGCCATAGTGTTTGTTGTGAAGAAGTTCTGGCATTATTTATTGGCTACACCCTTTAACTTTTTCATGGACCATCAAGCCTTGCTATATCTAGTTAATAAACCTTGCGTTACAGGATGGATAGCTCGGTGGCTCCTTCTATTTTGGAGTTTGACTTCTCTGTGGTTGTACGGAAGGGAAAACAACACTACATGGCTAACCATATGTCACGCATCCCCACAGGAGAAGCCACTTTGGAGAAGGCATTGCCGATGAATTGCCAGACACCCATCTCTTTAACCTTTCCAGCGATGAGAGAGATTTATTCAAGGCCGATCTAATGCCATATTAGGCAAATGACATAGTCCAAGTGAGCGACCGATAGAGAAGGCAAGACTTAGGCGACTCATTCTCAAGATCCAACCCTACCAATTGATAGCAGGCCAGCTATATCGCCTAGGGCAAGATGGATTGCTGCGCAGATGCATGTGCGAGCATGAGATACACGATGTGCTCTCAGAAGCACACAGCAGAATTGCTGGTGGACACTTTAGCGGAGACACAACGACTCGCAAGGTGTTGCAATCTCAACTATGGTGGCCAACGCTGTCTTGTGATGCAACACGATTTGTTAAGCATTGGGACGAGTGTTAGAGGACAAAGGTCCTGATTCGCAAGGATCAAATGGAGTTGATCCCAATCATTGCATGACAACCCTTTGAAAAATGGGAAATCAAGTTCATAGGACCCATCAGCCCTGTTGCACAATATTCGTAGGCCAAATACATAATTGTGGCCACAGACTACCTAACAAAATGGGCAGAGGCGAGAGTAACACAAAAGAACAATGCTCGAACAACTGCCAAGTTCTTGTGGGAGTAGATAATCTCACGATTCGGCTAGTCAGTGACCACGGTACACACTTCATCAATGAAGTGATAGCGCATCTCCTATCCACCTTCCTAATTATCCATCGGAAATCCTCTCCATACTATCCTCAAGCAAACGGCCAAGCAGAATAAACGAATAAGATTCTTGTCAATGTCCTGACCAAAGTAGTCTCTGCCTCATGCAGCGAATGGGATAACAAGCTGATGGCAGCCTTGTGGGCTTACCACACAACTTATAAAATAGCTGTCGGCCAGACCCCCTTTAGATTGACCTACGGAACCGAAGCAATTCTCCCTGTAGAATTCTTCGTGCCTAGCCTTATAATAGCACTTCAGGAATGATGGGAAGGAAAGGAGGCATGGCCGCAATGCCTAGTTGAACTCAAATGCCTCTCGGAGACTCGCCTTCTAGCCACTCATGCTCTCATTTTCAAGAAGGCATGACGCAAGAGCTGGTTTGACAAGCATGTCAAGCAGCGCAACTTTGAATGGGGGGACTTAGTGCTCCTATACTCAGTTAAGGGGCATAAGCAAAAAATGAAGTTTAGAGGTCTAGGACCTTTCAAAGTTTATGCAATTAGCCAAACGGGCAACGTCGAGCTCGAGACTCTAGACGGCGAGGGAATAGGCTTCTTCAATGGCAGTCGTGTCAAGAAGTACTACCCTCCCACGCATCCTTTGCATGAGCCACCAATGTTGGAAACACCTGTCAAAGTGCGAGTAGCCACAATCACTGAAATCGATGATGAGTATGAGGAGGCGATAGAGCCCACATGCTTGCACATCACGGTCACTGCCAAGTGAACATGCGCCTTCAATGCTTTTATGGACAAGGGAGTAGACTTCAATGTCTTGACTCATGATCATTGGACCCAACTTGGTAAACCACCATTACAGCCCACTAATGCCAAATTAAGCCCATATGGGGGCCGCTCATATGTACTTCTCGGCAAGTGCAGAGCCACTATTTCTATCGAGTTTGAGACTGTACCAATGATCTTCTAAGTGTTGCCAAACGCCAAAGACGCAGGCACAGAGTCGCTGCTAGGGCGAACCTTCAAAAAGCAAACTCATTGCAATGTTGATTATGAGTTGCAGTGCATCCACCTTGCCATAGGTAACGTTCGCATTGTTACAGCTTTTAGCAAGGGCTGCATGACCTCATCACAGTCCACAAGGCCACCGGTAGAAGTATTAGCAGCCAAATCTAAGGAGGGGGTAGTGCTCGGCCACCACCCACAAATTCTCAAGAACCACTACTCATAGCAGCAAAAGCTAAGGCCCAACAACCTAGGTTTCAATGGAAGCCTAAACAGCCGCAACCACCGCTTAGGAATCGACGCACACATCCTCATAAGACTCGAAACTCTAAACCTAGGAAACCAAGGCGCAGTCACAAAAATCGACGCATGATCAAGCAAAGATGGATCCCTAAAGCCCTCTTGCATGCGCAAGGATACTATGAGGGAAATGCCAAGATATGGATCCCTAAAGCCCACACAGCCAATGGCACCACTCATACGCTGCCCTCAAGCTTGATCACCCCAAGTCCCATAGAACCTCAAAACCATAAGCCGCATCGCTTTCCAGACCCACATCCATCAAGCTCATCCACTCACATGCCCAAGAGAGTCGGACAAGCCTATCAGCCCAAACGACAGACATCGTCACATGAGTCATCACTCGCTAGAGCCAATCCGACTACCCTGATCCATTCTGAAGGTAGCAGTCCATCGGACGTCGCTGCTACTTCCCCAACCCTAATCCAAAAGGTCC
The DNA here is from genome assembly GCF_053477565.2 of Lygodium microphyllum. Classification (NCBI taxonomy): domain Eukaryota; kingdom Viridiplantae; phylum Streptophyta; class Polypodiopsida; order Schizaeales; family Lygodiaceae; genus Lygodium; species Lygodium microphyllum. The sequence continues at coordinate 132,333,757 of NC_141160.1, read as the reverse complement.
AATCGCAATCTCAAGAACACCCGCAACCGCAACTATTCATTGTCAAAGGTTCTAGTGCTAGCAAACCCCGACCACCACAGCAGGTCTTAAACCCTCCTATGAGCGACAATCATTTTGACACTAGCCTCAGATCTAGCCAAAGATACGGGGGATGACATGGTTGATTGCATTAGAAGACTAGATGCCACTTTTAGAGAGCTAGCTTTGAGCTACGACCGTTTGGACTTAGGTCTGTTGCCCAAACCCTTTGCAACCAAAGTTCATACGATGCCTTGTTCTTGGGAGACATTTGAACTTGCCTTCACAAAAGCAACTAACTCCACTGCTAAATTGCTCAACATCAAGATCTCCAAAGAGCAAGCCCTCAAATAATGCCTCATCACGTCATACAATTAGCGAACCACTTCTGCCATCACTGACCAAGAAATTGTAGAATTATCAAAACTTGCTGATACTGAATCCCCATTCTTGAGGCAGTGGTACACTCTTAGGTTGCAATGGGAAGTTGAAGGGTACCAATTCATGACAAACGTTGAGCAGTGTCGTGCAATCAAAATAGTGGAGTATGACCCCACTTATGTCGCACCAACCTCGTATAGAGTGTTAACCATTCTTCGTGGCCGACCTATGGAAGAGCACATCAAAGGACACCCTTACCTCGATCGCCTATTGACTGAGGAAGAGTTACATATTGCTAACCGCGTCGCTTTTGGTGACTTGCTAGCAGATGTTCTCACTTACATCACACACGTGGGCATTCAACCTTTTGATCTAGACCGCGAAGCTTAATTAAAGTACAACCCCGATTTCTACACTTGGTTCCTATGCCGATAACTCCTAAACCCATTGCAGAATGCCCTTGACCTCCTAACCTTCAATCCTAGGAAGGATTCTTCTCGAGCTGGAAGGTGACGGGGGTGAGGTGAATCAAATTAAAACCAAGGAAAATCAAGCAAAACACATAAACACGTAAACAACGAGCGAGGTAGGAAAAATGGCACAAGAACTTTGAAATAAAGGGAAAAAAAATTAAAGTTTGAAAGGGAAGATTCTACATTGGATTAGATTTTAATGCTTTCATTCAATAAACATATAGAGTCTTTCTTTTCCAACAAATTATGTCTTTTCTAGCAAATTATTATTTTGAAAGCACTAATGGAAACTTGGGATCATGACAGGAACAAAAGATGTCGCAGCAAGACCGCGCCCACCGACTTCCGTTCATGGAGGAGGAAAGAACACAATACCGCAACACCCTTGAAAACTGCGCCTACATCCAGCTCAAGTTCCAAACCATTCATAACATAGAGGGTGTGTTAGCCAAGGAGGAAGTGGCCAAGGAGTCATTGAGCAGTGCAACCTCACCAAGTACCTTGAGAAATTTGCGCAAGAGCCTGACCACATGAAGTGTGTGGAGTTTCTCAGGACATATGACCCTGACCAGGAGTGTGGCACTGTGACGGTGGGAAGGGGAGAAAATGCTAAATAGGTGCAGGTTCACTTAAACCCAACCTTGGTAGAGAAGGCATTGGGATTGGAACCAAAGATAGAGAAAAAGCATAAGAGGGATGTTTATGCCATGCTGAAAATGAAAAGGGAGGATGTGCTAACTAATGACAGCATCAGCATCCAGGGCATTCCTGATGCAGAAGCCAGACTACAAGCGAAGCTAGTGCACACGCTCTTCTCCATCTAGCGTTGCAACTCCTTAATGCATTGAACTAGCGTGCTTGTGTTGGAGAATGTAGCAGCTCACACCTTGGATGAAGTCGATTGGAACGGATATGTATGCAAAACCATTGACCAGGCAGCTAAAGCACTAGCTTTAGGAAGTACACCAGCAGGTGTGGAGTCCCTAGCTTCCAAGGCCACAGAAAGAAAGAAGGCCTCGTCTAAGGCCTCATTCATTAGCTATAGAAGCATTTTGACTGTGCTCATCCACCAGGAGGTAGTAAAGGAGACACAAGGTGCAGAAGAAGGAGAAGGAGAAACTCCTGACAGGTCACTCCCTCACCAGGACCAAGAGACGTCCAGTGACAGGACTGAGAGTGATGAGGAAGGGCAGGAACAAGAAGAATAATCGGGCAAAAAGTAGGCCAAGAAACCCAAGAAGAAGATGGCACAAAATAAAAAGAAGCAAGATGAATGTTGCAAGAAGGAGAAAGAGGATTTGGAGAGGCCAAAAAGAGAATCCCTCAAGGAGGCCGAGGAGAGGGAGAAGAAGAAGAAACAGGAAGAAGAAAAGGAAAAGGAAGAAGTCAACAAGGCTAAAAAGGTATCGAAACAGCAGGCCGAGGAGAGGAAAAGGAAAGAAAATGAAGAAAAAGAGAAATTGAAGGAAGACTGCAGAAAACTGAAGAAGAAAGGCAAAGAAGAGCTGCTGAGGAAGAAGAGGAAATGAGAAGGAAGGAGAAGGAGGACTTGGCCCAAGCTACACACCGGTCAATCGAGCAGCAAAGAAGGGCCGATGATCTGGGAGCCTTGAGCCCGGTGAGGGAAGAAGGGCCTTGTTCCAGCACGTAGGTACCAGAAATCACACTGCCTGTCCTTGAAGGCAAAGGCAAGGCCCTTATCCACCCTATCCCTACCCTCATGGTGCCTCCCACCGAACCAACCACCCTCACCCCTGGCATCCCCACCAGTGCATATGTCTCCAACTTCATGGCATGGATGTAGTATTTTATTAATAAAGAAATGGCCTAGGGAAAGAGCACGGAGACCATGGCCACAGGGCAAAAGAGACCAGCCATAGATGCCGAGTTGAGACAGGACTAGAAACGTCAGAAAGTGGAGGCCTCGACCACTCCAATCCACACAACAGTGACGCCACCAACTAATTATGACGAGTACATCGCCGAGATGCTCTCCCAACTAGAGAAGGCTAAGGAGGAAAAGAAGATAGCTGTGGTTGAGTTGGTGGCGGAAAAGGAGTCGGTAGCTGCATCCCAACTCGAAAAGACCTGCATAATAGCCATGCAGCAAAGAGAGATCTCTGATCTCAAACAGGAATTGAAGGCCAAGGAGGACATGGAGGAGAGCTATAAGCAGTGGCTGGAGGATGAAAATTAGGAATTGGTATAGATGCAGAGAGAGTATAAGCTCCTCCTGATGCAACATGGGGAATTGGCAGCGAAAACTATCAACATTGAGAAAATGATGGAGGAATTGAATGCCAAAGAAGAAGAGAGAAAGCAGGAGATGGAGCAGCAGCAAAAGGAGATTGCAATCAGCTACATTTGGGAGAGAAAGAGCAAGAGAACATGAGCAGGGAACTGAAAGACCAAGAGCAAAAGCTTGTAACGCTGGTACAGAAGTAGGGAGAGAGCATGGAAGAGAAGAACAAGAGAGCAGAGGAATGGGTAGTGCAAAATGAAAAAAGGGTGAAGACACTTGCAGGGTGCCTCAATCTGGTAGAGAAAGAAAATATCCTCGCATAGAGCAAAGCAGATGCCGCCCAGATAGCCTTCAGTGCCCAGCAAAAGGCCTTGATTAACACACTAATGGACACCACCCACCCAGAAGAAGGAGAGTCATTGGAGATGGTATAGAAAAAACTCAGTATCGCATGCAGAGCTCTGCACACAGGGTTGCAGATGCCACCCCAACTTGTGGAGGTTAGGCTGAGCCTAGAAGAGCAATGAAAGTACTTGCTATACTGGTTGGCCTAACCCCTCAGGAAATTGACGCAATGGGCTTTGAAGAAGGAGCACAACAAGGACACCGATAGGGGGAGGAGGCTAAGCTTGAATTCGATATGGGGAGATTCAGAGAAGAGGTGATCCCACAACCCCCCTCATCACATTCCCAAGAGCAACAACAGGTTGATCCATTTGCAAAGAGACAAGCCGCGCTCAAGGAAAGATGGAGAAAGTTAGTCGAAGAAACCAGGAAGCAACTAAGGGCCAAGCTAGTCGTGCAGCCGTCCACACCCCTCCCACCATGCCCTGATGACATTCCCGCTGGATTCCACACAGAGCTGGTAGTTTGGGAGCGGCAAGAAAGAGAAAAAGACCCATTCATCTTCAGCTTCCTCATGCCTAACAGCCTACGGAGGGTCTTATTGCTCAAGGTGATGGAGGAGGTGATCACGATTGGTAGCCGACTAGGACAGAAGTGGTTGGAGGAAAGGGAGAAGACCCCCACTCTTTGGGAAAATGAAGAAGCTGAGTTTTGGCACAACAAAGTATTTGAAGTACCACATACCGTACAGGGATATAACTGCCAACCCCTATGGAGGAGGCGGGTGTGTGACATCAGCATGCTCGCTTGGATGGCTTTTTGCAATAGCCTACCCTACGAGAGGAACAACCCCACATTCATGGTGTACCCTCGTAGGGTAGGTGTGGATTTTGATGCCACCCTCCATGGGCGTTATGATTTTCCTATCATCTACAACTCTTATGTTGTCTCCTTCGAACATGCCCTCCTCTTCAACTCAGAAAGCTTGGATGACTCCATGACGCATTTCCTCGCAGATTCTCTTCATGCCCCGATCCATCTTCCGTAACTACATGTAGTTATCTTAGGTTACTTAAATTATTACTTAAGCAGAATCCGACTCCACAAGAGTGTGGCCTGTCTCCCCTCTTCTTTGACCCTAACGCCATCGACAGCTATGCACGTCTGATGATGAGGGCTAGCCTCCTCCCCTCTTTTTGCCTAGCTCTCCTAGAAGACATGAATGACAACCAGTTCACTAGATGCAATCATCCTTTCCTCTCCACCACCTCCCTCCACGTCCGCATGAATCTGAAAGGATACATGCAAAGCTATCAATTTTTGAGAAAATCCATCCGACCCCCTTCTCCGCCTAATTTAGACGATGAGAATTAGGCATTGGCTATTATTCTACTAGTGTAATACTATTATAAAAAAAGAAAAAAGAAAATCATGAAAGGAAAAGCAAGAAGAACATTACACACGGAATGGACAAAATAACTCACTTTGCAGAAGCACTTAGCACCACATAAAGCACGATCACTGCACCTAGGGGTCCTCAAGTTAGGCATGCCCGGTGGCTTCGGTCGGCTAGCTCCGCTCCTAACCCCCTAGCCCTTTTTGCTCCCTCACTTCACGCTTAGAGCCCATCAAGGGCAGGACATACCTAGGGAGGTAACACTCGCCTATGGTTAGACCTGTCACCCTAAGCTACTTGCACCATGCCTCCCTTTGCCCGAATGGGGTCCTCAAGTGTGGGACATCACCCAGGCTAGCCTGTGGTTAGACCTAACTCCCCATTCCACCAGCACGAGCACAATGCACTACATAATAAGGTAGACACCCCCCTTAGGTAGAGCACTGCACCTTTTCCTTTCAGGCATCACAAAGGCGACAAACCACCGACTTTGGAGGCCCCCGTCATCCACTTGCTATCCATTTGGCTTCTCCAACAAACATCATTACCAAGCTTCCACAAGCACCCGAGTTTACATGTAGCCCTACCCTCACATGACTACTTTGCCAACAATTGTCTATTAAACCCCAATAGCAGCCAAAGTGCCATGGGACTGGGACCTATCTCGGAGGGGGGTAATGTTAACCCCAAGTCAAGAAGGCGGAAAAATGAATGAAAAAGCAGAAAAAGCATGGAAAAAGAGCAAAGATACGCAGGCGGTCTCTAAAGCTAAGTTGGGGCCACAAGCGTAATTTTAAATGAAAGGCGCCTCAAAAAACTCCAAAAACTCATGTAAAAGAGCGCCGCCTCCCTCCTGTGCCAATTGTAAAATATTAGACGGGTGTAGACTAGAGGCATAAGGCTAGAAGAGGAAATAGAGAAAGGACCTTACCACAACGGCCGGTCATGTAAAAAAGGGATGGGTGCCCACGGGATCTTAGGGCTTGTATATAAAGTTAAAAAAGTGAATGGAAGCTCATTCTTTGGTGTGTGGCTAACAAGAGTTCTCTTCTTCTTCTCTTCTTCTCTTCTCCTTGCTTGTGTGTGCTCTTAAGAGAGGGAGTGTGAGAGTGTGTGAGAGTGAGTGTGTGGGAGTGTGAGATCAAGAGGGTGAAGCTCTTCAACATCTCCTCTTCTCTTCTTCTCTTCTCTTCTCTTATCTTTTCTCGCACGGGCGGCTATGGTGGATGGAGCTTGGAGGTGGAGGAGGCTTGAGGATGCTTGAGCTAGCATCTAGGATCGTGGAGCTACCAGTGTGTGCGAGAGAGGAGGCAACTCATATTGGCATCAAGGTAAGCTCATTACACTCGTAGGATCAACGACGCTTCGTCGGCTAGGTGAGAGATAGCCATTAGAGCTCGCTTGAAACACTTGAAACAATAAGCGGTCTATGGGTCTTGGTGGTTGAGCATGAGCTCCCTCTACGCTCCTGACATCATAGAGAAGACTTGCACGACATGAAACAAAAGACCAGTTGGGTACAATCTCCCCCCATGCCTTGTGTGAGCACTCCACAAAGCATGTATTTGATATATTATTCATCTCCAAGCTCAAAAAATAGCCCAATTTACAATTAGCACGCTTTAGCTTTTGTGTTTGCTTTTGTCCCACTAAAGAATTAAAGCTATTGGGCACCCAAAGAGTCAGGTTGCTGTGCCCAAATATAATGTCCAATAACAAATATTTAAATCGTGCGCCCATGAGCATACAAAATAATAAATAAATATCAAGCGCTTCAATTAATTAGTGTTGAGAATCTGCCAATCACACCCTATGTATGCCCCTTTGTATGGAACAACTAGGCTAGGAAGATGCAGTTCATTCTAGGAAGAGAGACAGATCCCATAGGCACAGTGATGAAATGTGCTACCAAGTAATCCTATATAATGATGTTCTTGATTATCACTTTCATATGATGATAATGCAATAGTACTTCTTGTATCTTTGTGTCAAGTCCCTGTGTCATTTTCAGTCCTACACAAGATTGTGTTTATGAGTTCAAGTCTCAATCTTGAAACCTAATTCACTTGTGTAACAGTTGTCTTCTTTGTCAATGTCAACATGAGTAGTATCTTCATCTTCCATCCTCCATAGCTTCCGCCTCTGCCATGCTCTAGATCCCGCATTTCTCACAATTAGTGCATCAAAATAAATATTGGCGCCATGCCTAAGATGCACGTCCATCAAAAATGATAATTTCTTCTAAATAAATTGAATACACGCTATCGCCCAATGCTTCCCAACGCCACCGCTGCATGCTCTACACATCAATTGACACTACAAGAGAAAGGCCCTATAGACGCGCACTGTACATGCGAAAAAGCAGGCGCGTTTATAAGCGTGTGTATCAGTGCGTCTATTCATGCTAGTATAAAGAATGTGTCTATATATCCGCATTTATAAACGCGCTTATAGATGCGAAAATAAATGCACATATTTTTCATTTCTCATAAAGTCCCTGAATACGACCAAACCTCTTAACAACTAGTATTTGTTTGAATAGGGCATGATTGGATGTATGTACGACATAATTACACCTGGATCATAAGCTAGGACATGATATACATATATAGGATCATACGGACATGATATAGATGTATATACGGCATGATATACATGTATAGGGCATATACATGTATAGGACATGATATACATTACCAACTTTACTTCTTTCTGAGTATTACAAATATACATCCAATCATTAAAAGCTAATTATATATATGTGATTTCATGCCATATATACATCCAATCATGCCCTATACAAATGTGATTGGATAGGGCATGATGATTGGATGTATATATGACATAATTATCAGAGAAGTGATTGATATATGCACATGTTGCATCTATTGTGCACTTAACCTAGCCATGGCTAAAACTTATAGATCAAAGGTTGACTTGTGCATTTGTAATATATATATATATATATATATATATATATAGAGAGAGAGAGAGAGAGAGAGAGAACTGATCAATACACTCACATGTCTCATTTGTTGTGCACTTAACCTAGCCATGCATGCCAATTCATAGCATGAGTAGATTGATGTAAATCAGTTGGCTTGTGCATGTGCAAGCTATTCTAATCATGTCAAGGTGCACTTATAGCTCACATATAATTTTAGATAAGGTGGACCACATGTAGCCAATGTGCACATGTCCTCCTTTCATCATCTTTAGCCAATGTGTCCACTTGTTGGTGACTAAAATAGATCACTGTAAGGATACTTTGCAATACCAACAAGCCAACTACAAATCTCTTATCTATGAAATGTATAAGTAAATTAACTTGGTTAATTTGATGAGGTCAAGTTTTCCTTCCATGGACATTGTGGTTGGCTATATTCTACTTCAAGGTTATAGGAACTTACAGAAGTCAATGGAGCATCCTAAAAATGACGATATTCTAATTACTATATCAAGTCGCTTCATGTACATATCTTTGATTGATTGATGGATAATATGCCTTTCTCTATCTCTTTCGTATACACCTTCATTGCATTATCTCTCTCTAGCTAAAAACCATTCGTGCTTTATCCACCTATTGATACTTGCATGCAATTGTAAGTGGGATGGTCTAGTAAGTCACCACATATGTGCCAATTGACTTGCCAATGTGTTATCTCTTATCCTCAAGCTTTGTTATATATCTCACCACATAGGTCAATTGATTTGCTAGTGTACCATCTCTTATCTCAAGATTTTCTATATATTTCACCAATATTCTCAATCAAAAACATCATATCAAGCATATCTTGCATTAATCAAGCAGATTGGCCAACCCAACATAAATGAAATTGTATGAATAGCAATGTAGATCAAGATCTTAGCTTAAATCAATGACACCTTTTTGCACAATATAAACTGTTAGAGTTTAACTACAATATATAATGCCTGCAAATAAGAAAGAGGCTTGATTTGTTGGACCACTATGTACATACAATCTATATATGTCATATTCCCTAAATGCATGCATTGATACTTACAACATGGAGGCAAACATTTTGATATTGAAAGACTAGGAAAGTCATGTCATGTTGATCCAAAAACAACCAAAAGCTAGCATCTAATCGGTTTAATTGTTATTGCACGTCTGTCAGCGCATGTAAGATGTATTATCTGCGCATATACATGCGTAATTACACGCGCTTACAGACGCACCACGCAGATATTTAAAAAAATTTTAAAAAAATTGTGGCTTTCTTTTCAAACCTGTGCTTTCCTGCGTTTTTTGCGTGTTTTCTGCAGTTCGAGCTCGACATCACTACTCATGTCTATCTATCACTTCATGAAGACAATAAGGCAAGGAAATAAGAGTAAAAAGAGGATAGGAGGAAAGAAGAGCCAAAGAGTAAAGAACAAGAGCCAAACAACAAGGAAGAGAAGAAGATTCAAGCAACTTACCAAGGGAAGGGAGAAGGAGGACAAGGAGCTTGCAACCTAGCCGCCACCCGTTGGAACAAGCAAAGAAGGTGAGTTCTTCTTCTCTCTCTCAATCTTGTTTGCTTTCTCTGTCTGTTTGTCTCTCTCTTCTCTCTCTTTATATGCTATAATCTGTCATCTATGGAGGTTTTTTTGCACGTTTTTTAACCAAGTTTGAAAAGAAATGGTCCAACTGTGTGCGTCTGTCAGTGCGTCCAGATGACAGTGTAGACGCAGGTATAGACGCTGTCGTACTGCTGCGCATCCAAGGTGTGGAATCCACCAAAAAGTTGTGTGTGTGGGATTTGACACTTTGTACATACTTAGTCGTTATATTTGCTCTTTTATTCTACGTGGGTAATATAGTGAAGAGGGGTTTGGTACAAGAGGAACTTATCCGTAATGCTCTAGTTGACATGTACGCTAAATGTGACATGCTTGTAGAAGAACAGGGAGTTTTTGATAGATTGGTAACTCGAGATGTAGTCTCATGGGCTACACTTATTTCAAGATATGCCAACTATGGGCTTTGTGAGGAAGTACTAAACTGTTTCAAAGAGATGCAGATCGAAGTACACTGGTGGATCTGTATGCCAAATGTGGGAGCTTGCTTGATGTTCAGCACACGTTTGACTGCCTGCCACAACGCAATGAGTATTCTTGGAGTTCCCTTATCCTTGACTATGTTGACATGGGGGATATGACAGTATTTTGGGCTAGTAACTGATATGGATGCAGTCAATTATTTGATGCTCTGCTAATATACATGAAAGGATGGGAGGCAGCTTCTTCCCTCGATTTTCAAGCTGCTGAAGATTAGAGTCCAGGCAATCCGAGGCCTTCCCTTTCTTTGCAAAGATGCTCCTGACAATACCTCAAAAATAATTGATCTTCTGGGTCATCTTCTGGTTGTAGAGGAAAGCTTGGAGAAAGATGCTATTCAGAAAGCTTTAATGATGGTTATTCGGCAAGATACGAAAGAGTCATTGACAAATTTGTTTAAGCACTTTCAAGGCTCTAATGAAACAGTTCGGCAAAGAGTACTTACCTTCTTGAATGAGAAGGTCTTTCCTTTGAAGCAAGAGCTTCTGCAAGGCACTAAAACAACAAACAAAGATCAATCTCAATCGCAAGGGGAGATGGAAAGATTTGTAGTTGATTCTTTAAAAAAGGTTCTTCCTGGTCTTACGAGGGCAGAGTTCAGAGTCTTCATGGACTTTATAAAAAGTCTGAGTCTTTATGGTGAGAATGCTACAGTTGAACAAGTTCAGGAACTTTTTGGGATTGTAGAAGGTCAGGCTGGTTTAGATCTTCAGCTTACCGCATTTGATCCAGATCCTATTGATAGGATCTTATCATGCTTTGATATTGCTCTGCATAAGATGATACGATTGATTACAATGAGCTTGGGTGGAGAAGGTTATCTAAACTTTATGGGAAATGAATTTGGTCACCCTGAATGCCAAGGGAGATCAACATCTTCCCAATGGCAAATTTGGCCTGGGGAAAGGAAAAAACAAAGCCACGGATGGCTATTTTGAAAAAGAGGCTTTTTGGGGGGGGAAAGAAAAAGCGGCTACGGAAGGCACGGAAAAAGTAGGCAACTGCTATACAGAGAGCAGGGGGGAATGCTCTCTGGGGAAGGCTATGGAGGCGCAGAAATCCATTCAAATCTATTCGAAGCACTTATACGTGATAAATTTAAAGGCCATGGAGGTTGTTCTGTCTGAGGCTTTCACACCCTTAGGGCTGAAATTCGATGCAGTTACTTCATCTATCAAACTTATTCATTACTGAAATGCTGCTCTGAGAACAATTTGAACCCCTGCGTATTGTACTCTCTGTGAAGGGCTATGGAAGTTGCGGGTTACGCACTTTTACAGAATAAAATTGAAGGCTGAGAGCCTGTTCTGATGCCACAATTGAGGCTTTCACACCCTTGGTTGAAATTTGATGGAGTTGTTTTCACCATCCGTTGTTCAAGGACTCTTTTTGGACTACCTTTCTTGAGTTGCCGCTCTGGTATTCTTCGATGCACAGATTACAGAGTAATTTCTTCAAGTAGGATTGATGATGGTAGAACTGCGAGATGCAGGGAGGAGTCGATGAGAGTTCCCGACAGGTCTCTGTGACGGGCCAAGAGAATTACATCAATAAGCAATGACTAGGAACTCTTGTTGTCACTGAAGCTATCATGTAGGTGGAGAGGCAAGATGAGGTCATCTGGAGTGATAGAGCAAAAGGCGCTGCACGAATGTTCCATATGTAGTGGTCTGCAAGACATAGAGCTAAAGATGAAGGAGTTCACACACAGGACACAAAAGTAACAAAAATTAAGGTGAAACAAGATTGCAGAGTTTCACACAGAGCTGGGGCTTCTTTCTTCTGAAACGTTAGATAACCCTTGCATAAATTATGCTATTGAATTGGAGCAATCTCATGAAACATACGCCTATTTCATGGATCTTCTAGCAAAAACTGTGCAGGATGAGATAGCTGGGTGCATTGAAAAGGCATACGACTTTCTCTCTCTTGCTGATGCAAAGAAGATGTTGATGTTCTCCTCAGATCAAGAACTCCTAACCTATGTTGCAGAGGATTAACCAGAGTGGGAGGTCCGCAATAGCTGTGTGTATTTCCAGAAAGCGAAAGATACAGTGTGCAAGGAAATATCTTCCTTATAATTGATCAATCAAACTTTGGGCTATGCCAGAGAACTGGAGCGGATAGTTTAAGCTTACAGATAGTAATGATCTTGTCTTGAATGTGCATCCAGTATACCAGATTGCCAGTGTTTCTTCCCCATTCAATACAGCCAAGGAATCAGTCCTAGTTTGTTTCTCACAGGAGCTCAGCTGGATACTTGTAGAACTAAGATCTCCTATATTGTACCTCCATCATAACAGGGCAGCTTAGGAGAAAGCTTGTGCCTTTGTATTTCTGGCTTCCTCCACAAGAAACCTTTTATGGTCTTACTAGACAGCCTGAATCCAAGAAGATCACGATAGTGTTGTATCTTTGAATTCTAGATTCCTGCACACAGTGTTTGAGGTCAAGGTGTTAATGCTTGAATTTACTGTTTTGGCTAAAAATCGCTTACAAGAAGCTGTCTTTCCAGAAAGCACGGAAGTGGATTGTAGTTAGCAAAGTTTTCAGTCTGACCATGGACAATTTGATGTAGGATCTACAAATGCAGCAGAATTAAATTGGGTGGCCTAAAATCAGTGGACTGTTCAGATTTGAAGTCATCTTATATTTTGTAAATTTCTTGGCAGTAATACAGTTATTACTTGGCATCATTTTCTCATCTTGCTTATTCACATGATTGATCTTCAATCTTGAAATTTGTCAAGGTCCTCTGTGGACGCGACTTTGCTTTCGAAAACCCTTCGACAACGCGGAAATAGATGCGCTGACAGATGCACACAGAGACGCAGATATAGATGCAGGATGTAATATGTTTTATCTACACAGGGTAATATGATTTTTCTTGTGTAGATGTGGAATCCTGGATCCTCCAACACTGATCCTGAGTTGGAACGCATGAACAACACCTTAGCAGAGTTTTCTAGAGGTGTTAGTAGCTTTTTTTGGAGGTTTTCCAAATAAGGAGGAATTCATGGGGGAGATGACCAATTATCTTGGTCGCCCTCCCACTGTAGAGGAGGTTTTCAGTGTGATGTCTGGGACACCTATCACATCTTTGCCTAGCACTGCCGCACAAATACCAAACCTTGGCACACCTCTACTAACAGGTACTCCACGCACTATGCATACACATAGATCAGCTGATGCACAGGGATCAGCTGAGGTACATGGATCGACCGAAGCACGTGCATCTGCAGAAGCACGTGTATCGAGTGAGGTAGAGGATAGTGCCCGTCGAGGAGGAGGGAGAGTCGTGCGGGAGGACGAGGAGGTCGAGGGCTTTGTGGGGGTTGCCTAGGAGGTGGCTCTCGATCACCCTCACCAGAAAATGAGAGAGGTGAGCCTCCACAAATGTACTACTCTGTCACTGATGTTGGTGGTATCTTGCATGACTCTGAGGGGAGGGAAGTGATAGCCTACTTGAGGAATGTCATGTATGCCACATACAAAGATTGCATGATTTCCTTCAAGCACCAAAAAAATGGTTTGTGGCAAGAGGTGTTGCGGGCAGTACATAGAAGGTACCCTAATCTCGAGAATTCACGATTCTCAGATGATTGGGGACGGTCAAAGGTGAGAGACGCGCTTCATAACAAGAGGTCTCACCTTATGACGCGCGCCAAGGAGTCATTGCGGAGACAAGAGCAGGGGCGCCCTGGATATGGCCAACCACCGAATTGCCACCACAGGGAGTGGAAAGAGGCCAAGAAGAGAGCAGCGCAGAAAATGACAAGTCGCCAGCATGTAGAGGCGCGACGTATCCAGATGGCAACCATGGGATCGTCGCATTATGGATCGGGTGGCAGGGAGTCATGGGAGGCTGAGTTTGTAAGTATTATTTGATTTCTTTTTTAAATTAAATTTTGTAATTTGTTTCACTTCATTATGTAGTGTGTTCTAATACGTTGAATGTTCAAATTGTTTTGTAGTATCATATCCTTGGTAGGATGCCTACTCCTAGAGAGGTAGGCTACCATCGAGGTCATAACCGGGTGTCCACTTGGCAGCATTTCTACGAGGAGGGACTCATCACGGAGGATCAATATAATCGTGCCATGAGGATTCCACCACCAGAAGAGGTATGTTTTATTTTTTACATGAAAAGTATAGATAACTCTAATTAATTGTTTGTAATGGTATTTATATACCTTAATCCTTTGTGTAGGCGCATCCTGATGCAGTTGAGGATAGCGAAGGGGGGACTAGCAGTAACGGTGGTAGCAACGGTAGCGGCACAGGCAGCGGTGGTGGTAGCGATGATGATGCCTCTTCTGAGGAGATATAGAGGAGCCCCATGCATGCATGCCTCCCCTTGGCCTGTAATTTTCATTTTTGATATGTATTACTTTTAACTAGTGCTTGCGACCATGACCATGCTTGAGGTCACAAGCACTAGAACTCATCATATAAAAATGTTTCATCTAAATATATAAAATTTCGTGTTCTACATACATTGTTTTGTTTTCAGTATCCAATCTTCGAAATAATCTTTCTCTGTTTTCCCTAAGCATACAATTTGATGTTGATGGGGGGAAAAAAACTAGAGAGCATGTGGTTTGCAAAGCCACATGCTCTCTGGTTTTTTTTTCATACCTCTGTTTTGCACGTCTATCAGCGCATCTAAATTGCAGGATAAATGCGCGTCCATTGTCATCAAAAACTTGCAGAGTAAACGCTTTTTTAGACGCGTAGATACACGCGTGTATAGACGCACAATATGAATATATCCACTTTTTTATAAATTTGATTATATATTTACGTAGGGTGTCAATACGCGCATCTATATGTGTGTCTACATGGGCATGTAACTCTGACTATAAGCGCGCTTTTAGACGCGATACTGTAGATGCAGTAGTAGACGCGGTAATAAACACGCCTAACATTTTTTATCATAGTTCAAATATTGCGTCTACAAGCGCATCTATGGAGCCTTTTTGCTTCATGACGCATTCACAATTGTTAAAAAATAATAAAATTAAACTGACAAAAGTGAATACCTAGCAGTCTTTAGCTACAAAATAAATAAATTGGTTAGAACTCAATCCTAACCTTAATTTATTACGAGTGCGTACTCTAAACTCATAAACGTCTATTAATTTAAATATGTATTTTGCAGAATCACCCGCTATGGAATCACCCACTTGCATATTAAATTAACAAGACGCTCGAAAAGGATAGGCGTCCCCATCGACTTCTCGCACAAGGAATCCACCTTGTGTATGAGCCCCAACAACAAATATAATTTTACCGAATCCACCGCAAAACCTCACGGAATCCACCGTGGAATATGCCTCCTGGCATCATACCCCCGGGGTGGGATAGCAATTGTCCTCAATTGCTATTAGCTCAATGTGGAGCCAACAGTGAGGGGTAAGCACTTAGGTCTCGAGCTTACATTCATTGGGCCTCTTCAACATGATGATTTTTAAACTTAACCAGATATCTAGAATATCTACGGCCAGTTCTAGTGGTCATAAAGTCAATATCTAGAACAGTTTCAGGCTCAAGGATTTCAACTTCTTCTTCTAGCAAAGGAGGGTTTTCATAAAGAGGATGTACAGGTAATTGGTCTCCAAAAGGTCATAATAAACTGATATGAAAAGTGTTTTGGATTTTCTAGTGTTGTGTAATTCTAGTTTAAATGCATTGTCATTGATTTTGTGAATGATCTTGAAAGGTCCATAAAATCTAGGAGCTAACTTTACAATAGGGTGTTTGTCAACACTTTGTAATCTTCGCTTTTCAATACGTAACCAAACATAATCATCAACTTTGAAACTCATAGCTTTTATTTTCTTGTTGGCTTGTTTTGTATATGATTGCTTGGCTTTCGCAGTCATATCTTTAACTTCATCAAAAATAGTAGCATGCATGTTAGCAATATCATCAGCAGCTTTGACAATGATGTAACAGGTGTAGACAATCTATATCCATAAATAATTTCAAATGGTGCTTTTTGTGTAGCTGTATGTGGTGTGTTATTGTATGTAAACTGAAGTAAATGTAAATGTGTATCCCATGTTTGTGGTTTTGAAATTGTGTATGCACACAAAAGATCTAAAATATAATGTTAGTAGCTTCTGTTTGCCCATTTGTTTCAAGATGAAATGCATATGAAAAATCAATCTTTGTTCCTAAATTAGCAAACAATGTAATCCAAAAATTATTGCAGAATCTAGAATCACGATAAAAATAATATTTTTTTTGGCAAACCATGATTAGTGAAAACAGTTTTCAAGAACAATTGAGCAGCTTGAGATGCAGTTAATGTTTTCTTGCATGGAATGAAATATACTTGTTTGCTAAATCTATCAACAATAGTCCAAATCATGTCATGATTAGCTTTAGTGTTAGGCAAACCAGTGACAAAATCCATTGATATCTATTCCCATGATCGTTCTGGAATTGGTAAGGGCATTAATAAACCATATTGTTTACCATGGTGTCTTTTAACTCTTTGGCAAATTAAGCATTCAGATACAAAGTTAGATACATCAGATTCCATGTGTGGCCAATAAAAATATTCAATGAGTATACGCAAAGTAGAAATAATTCCTCTATGGCCTTGGTATGGGGGACAATGAATTTCATGCAAAACAAATGATCAAAATGGAACAGTTACACATAATCTTTTTTTCAAAGACCATAAATCCATTAGTGTAAGACAATGGATCAATGGGAATCCAGTTATTTGCAACTAATTTATTCCAATCAGCTTGAAAACTAGGGTCTTGGTCATAAGTATCTTTCATAGGGAGAAGAGAGTCAAAAGATATCACAGAGATATTATGAATAGTCGGTCTTCTACTTAAAGAATTGATAACAACATTTTCTTTTCTAGGTTGATATTGTATGAGTGGATGAAAACTTTGAATAAAAGCAGCCCATTTAATGTGTCGGTCAGATATTTTTGGTTGACTAAGGAGATGTTTAATACTTTGTTGGTCAGTTTTGATCATGAATTCAGATCCCATTAAATAGTGTTTCCATTGACGTAAAGCTTGTACTATAGTTAGTAATTCCTTATCATAAGTAGAATACTTAAGTTCAGAGGGTTTAAGTTTGCAGCTAGAATAGGCTATGGGATGAGAATCTTGCATAAGGACTACTCCTATTCGAGATCCACCAGCATCAGTGACTATTAGGAAAAATGATCTATTGAAGTCAGGTAATTGCAATACAGGAGCATGAGTTAAAGCATGTTTCAGTAAATCAAAGGACTTTTGTTGATTGTCGGACCAATGATACACAATGCCTTTCTTTAATAATTTTGTCAAAGGTAATGCAAGCAATGAAAATTTCTCACAAATTTTCTGTAAAAGCTAGCAAGTCCTAAGAAAGAACGTAATTCGTGCACATTTTTAGGTATGGGTCAATTCAAAATTGCTTCTATCTTTTTAGGGTCAACTCTAATACCTTCAAATGAAACAATATGTCCTAGGTATTCAATTTGTGTTTGGAAAAATTCACTCTTTTCCGGATTAGTGTATAATTGATTCTCTTTCAATCATTTGAAAACCAAAGATAAATGTTCATAATGCTCGTTCTCATTCTTACTGAAAACCAATATGTCATAGAAGAAAACAATGACACAATGCTGATGCTTCAAAAATATGCGATTCATCATACGACTGAATGTGGCTGGTGCATGAGTTAAACCAAAAGACATAACAAGGAATTCATAGTGTCCAAATTGTATTCTAAATGCAGTTTTGAATATATCAGATATATCCAATCTTACTTGATGGTATCCAGATTTAAGATCTATCTTGCTAAATATTGCAGATCCTTGTAGCTTGTCCATAAGATCATCTACCCTAGGAATCAGATATCTATTCTTAACAGTGATCTTATTTAGGGCACGATAATCAATGCACATGCGATAGGTATTGTTTTTCTTCTTCACTAATAAGACAGGTGCACCAAATGGAGAACTACTAGGTCTAATGAGTCCTTGGGTTAACAATTCTTCAACTTGGGCTTGAATTTCTTTATGTTCAATTTGGTTATGTCTATATGGTGCTTTACATGGTGGTTGTGATCCAGGAATTAGGTCTATTTTGTGATCTTGAGGACGTATAGGTGGTAAGCCAAGTGGTAACTCAACAGCAAAACAATCTTGAAATTGTGAAAGAAATTGTGCGTACTTAGGATGCATCTGATTTTCTTTAGCTTCAATTTCATTCACCATATTAAATCAGATTTGCTACCTTTTCTTAATGCACGTTTAGTCTGTGTATGACTAAGCAATGGAAAATTATCGAAAGTGTGCATACCATGCAATGTGATTTGTTTCCCATTAGAATGAATCTTCATTAAATGCGTGGAATAATCTATATTGGGATTGTACTGATGACGCCAAGGCATTCCTAAGATAATGTCACTAGATTGCAAAGGCACAACTAAGAAATTTTTACATTCAACATAATCACCAATTTTAATTTCTAAGTCATGCATTTCTTATGTTCCATTATAACTAGTGCCTAAGAATGCAGCCTTGATGTGATAATGTGTAAAAACAATATGTAAATTCAATTCTTTGACCAATTTTACAGAAATAAAGTCATGTGTGCTCCCATCATCATGTAAAACAATCTTTTCTTTACCATGCACAAGACATTTCATCGTTAATAAAGAATGAGGATTTGGCATACCTGGTAAAGTATCTGAAGTAGTACCGATATCGTCATCGTCTTCCATGAAATCTAGCTTTTTTTCATGTTCTTCATCTTCTGTCACTCCCAAATAATCGATATGAACAATTGGCTTTTTGGTTTGACAATTCGCTGCTAGATGTCCAGGTTGATGACATTTGTAATAGACTATGGGTTTGGCTTTAGATACATTATTGGTAATGAAGATGGAAGGAAACGGTTTTGATTGAATCTTCGAAAATTTGAATTGAATTGTTTTGAACCAAAGTTACCATTAGTTTAAAATTGTTGTGGTCGCTTCTCTCGTCCTCGAATTTTGTCCTCAGTGTCATGGGCCGAGGAAATTGCATCTTCGAGAGTCGTTGACTTGAACATGTTGACCTCCGCATAAAAATGTCCAAGTAAGCCAGACATAAACTTGC
This sequence comes from Lygodium microphyllum, assembly GCF_053477565.2. NCBI lineage: Eukaryota > Viridiplantae > Streptophyta > Polypodiopsida > Schizaeales > Lygodiaceae > Lygodium > Lygodium microphyllum. The sequence goes on along the minus strand of NC_141160.1, from coordinate 132,314,717 downwards.
GTTTATGGGTTGCCTCAAGTACATCTTCGAGCATTCGTAGTTGCAATAAAGCATTCCAAAAACGCTCGGTATATTGTGAAATAGGCTCACGATCCCTCTGTTGCAGAAGATCCCGTTATTTGATTGCTTTTTTATGGAATTGGGGTGGAAGGAAATTCTGCAAAAATTTCTTTTGGAAAGTCTCCCAAGTAGTAGGACAATCAATGCTCTTGCGGACAACAGTCCACCATAGGGATGCTCTGTCCACTAGATGATTAGTGACACACTTAATTTTGTATTTCTTAGCATACTGTTTTTCATGGAAATAATCATCAAATTGACTGATAAAAGCTAGTACAGTCTTTCCATCGCGTGACCCATTGAAAGTACAAAAATTTGAAATTTCTTTTACTTATCTTTGTTTCTTTCCGAATAGATTGTGCTTCAAGTGTTGCATCGATCGTATGTCATATAAGATCTTCACATTGCGTCAATCTTGGTTGGCGGTAGATCGTTGCTGATTAGCCAATTGAGCTTGCAAAGTTTGACGTGTTCTTCATTCCTCTTGAAGTTGCATCATAATCAAATCCAATTTTTACTCCATCGTTGGTTCGGGTAGGTCACCTTCAGCCATAAAATCTTCCATGGTTTGATCGGACATCGTGCAAAATTCCAAAAGACCTCACACACTCAAAATCTTGTTAGCGGGATGAGCATAGCTCAAAGTCGGGTTTACAAGGCTTATTTCTTTTTTTTTAAAATGGCTTTTTGTAGTATTTCTTCTTTGCGGATGCGGAATTTGATATCACGATCGTCTTCCAAGAAGATAATTCGTGCGTGTAGACTGCGTGTTGCAAACTGTTTGCTGGAATTGAATTCTGTCACAGCACAGGGTGAATAGTGGCTTGCAGAGAGGGTAAAAACCACTTCAGAGATAACCAATGTGAACGCAGGCAATTGGAAGCTTCAAACCGGTTTAGAAATTTAAGTTGTGTAAATACCCATGATAGAAGGATTAATTGGTGACTTTTGTGACTAAGCTTTTCAAGCTTAGTAGAAATTATAAGCCATTTTTTTTAAACGACGTGTAAGGAGGGCCATTTGCTGACGCCGTCGCCTATCACGACGTCCTCCCATCGCAATAAACCAAAGTTTTAAGAGCTTTAAGCTCTTATTAGCTTTTTAAAGCTTATCTCCTTAAACAATAATAATAAACTCCTCCTCTTATCTGTGAATAGGCGACAATGTAGGAGCTTATCTGCTAGTCCTCCACCTGTAGAGGCCGGTCCTTTGCGATCCAAGTGCGTAGCAAGGGGTTCTTCACTGCTAGGAACACGCTAGTATTGACGGATTGCCACGAGATTTGACTGTAGAGCTCGATCATTCCAAGAGCTCCACCTTCGCACGAGATAGTAAGCGATTGGAAGCCCTCGATCTCAGCTTTGCTTTGAGACCAGTGATGCACAGATCGGATGTTGTATGCTCACGTAGTGAGCACCGGAAGGTCCCCAAGAATAAAATAACTCTACTTTTGCATAAAAAACAAGAGAGAAGACTTGCACGACATGAAGCAAAAGACCAATTGGGTACAATCTCCCCCCATGCCTTGTGTGAGAGCTCCACAAAGCATGTATTTGATATATTATTCATCTCCAAGCTCAACAAAGCATGTATTTGATATATTATTCATCTCCAAGCTCAAAAAATAGCCCAATTTACAAGTAGCACGCTTTAGCTTTTGTGTTTGCTTTTGTCCCACTAAAGAATTAAAGCTATTGGGCGCCCAAAGAGTCAGGTTGTGCCCAAATATAATGTCCAATAACAAATATTTAAATCGTGCGTCCATGTGCATACAAAATAATAAATCAATGCCAAGCTCTTCAATAAATAAGCACGTCAAAATAAATATTTGTGCCATGCCTAAGATGCACGCCCATAAAAAATGATAATTTTTTCTAAATAACTTGAATACACTCTATTGCCTAATGCTTCCCAATGCCACCGCTGCCTGCTCTACACATCAACTGAAGCATTCACAATTGTTAAAAAATAATAAAATTAAAACGACAAAAGTGAATACCTAGCAGTCTTCAGCTACAAAATAAATAAATTGGTTAGAACTCAATCCTAACTTAATTTATTACGAGTGCGCACTCTAAACTCATAAACGTCTATTAATTTAAATATGTATTTTGCGGAATCACCCGATATGGAATCACCCACTTGCACATTAAATTAACAAGACGCCCGAAAAAGATAGGTGTCCCCATCGACTTTTCACACAAGGAATCCACCTTGTGTATGAGCCCCAACAACAAATATAATTTTACGGAATCCACCGTAAACCTCACAGAATCCACCGTGGAATATGCCTCCTTGCATCATACCTCTGATGCCCCAAGAACAAAAGAGCTCTACTTTTGCACAAAAAACAAGAGAGAAGACTTGCACGATATGAAGCAAAATACCAATTGAGTACAATCTCCCCCGATGCCTTGTGTGAGCGCTCCACAAAGTATGTATTTGATATATTATTAATCTCCAAGCTTTAAAAAAAAACCCAATTTACAATTAGCATGCTTTAGCTTTTGTGTTTGCTTTTGTCCCACTACAAAGTTAAAGCTATTGGGCACCCAAAGAGTCGGGCTGTGCCGAAATACAATGTCCAATAACAAATATTTAAATCGTGCACCCATACACATGCAAAATAATAAATAAATGTCAAGCGCTTCAATAAATAAGCACATCAAAATAAATATTGGCGCCACGCTTAAGATGCGCGCCCATAAAAAATGATAATTTCTTCTAAATAACTTGAATACATGCTATCGCCCAGTGCTTCCCAATGCCACCGCTGCCTACTCTACACATTAACTGAAGCATTCACAATTGTTAGAAAATAATAAAGTTAAATCGAAAAAAGTGAATACCTAGCTGTCTTTAACTACAAAATAAATAAATTGGTTGGAACTCAATCCTAACCTTAATTTATTACGAGTGCGCACTCTAAACTCATAAACGTCTATTAATTTAAATATGTATTTTGTGGAATCACCTGCTATGGAATCACCCACTTGCACATTAAATTAACAAGACGCCCGAAAAGGACAGGCGTCCCCATCGACTTTTTGCACAAGGAATCCACCTTGTGTATGAGCCCTGACAACAAATATAATTTTACGGAATCCACCGCAAAGCCTCATGGAATCCATTGTGGAATATGCCTCCTGGCATGAAATCTACTCTATAACCCCACAAACACTACTTATGTCTAAAGCTAGTAAGGTGGATGTTTGCATTAGCAAAATTGGTTGTGGTTTTACTTATTCTAGCTTATGATATCCCAATCCATACTTAGATGGTTGCCAAGCATGGGTTCCATTTCCTAAGCTTTTGAGCTCATCAACAAAAGACCCAAATGCTTTCCTTTGATATTTTGAGGTGGCATATACTTTCAAATTTTTTGCCTAGGTGGATATTGCCCATAAGGTGGTCATATTTGAGTCATTTTCACTAAAGAAGGCACCGGCTTGGCTTGCAATGGAAAATAATTGGGTAATTTTTTATGATACCAATACTACATTTATGGTTTCAGTCTAGACCCAAAAGCTAGAAAGACTCCAATATCTCAAGCAAGGAGATGCAACAATCCAAAACTATATAACTCAACTTAAGGTCCTAAAAGAAAGAATGGCTCCAAACACACAACCTATTGGTGAAATGTTGCACTCATTATATGTGCAAGGGCTTAATTCTTTATAAAGCTTCAGTTTTGAAATATTTGTTTGGTTATAATTTGGAATATTTTTAGTAGCATGCTATCCACATTGAAATGTTTTTGGCTTAGGAGAAGTTTGAAAAAGAGAAGAAATCGACTAAATTTGTTGACAAAAGTGTCATTAGAAATCCAGTGACTCAAATTTGGTTTTGGACCTAGAGGAAGAGAGTAGCAATGAGGAAGAGGACTTTGAGGATGAGGAATGTTGGAAGCCCACAAAGTCTAAGAGAGGAAGGAAAAGGGTTGCGTACCCTTAGAAGGCATTCATAAGCTTGTAATCAAATCCCTTTGGTGCACCAAGTGTAATAATCCAAGTAATTAGGTGAGACTGATTATGATCTCAATCAACAATGGTGCAAAATTTTCCATATGGGTACTCACAATATGGAGGTTTATCGGTACAATGCCAAGAGTCAGATGAGACACGCTAGGGCATGGCAAGGCACAGGAGAAGTGTAGCCTACCAATTAGAGTACCCCTAAACCATCTACATTAATGACACCAGTAGTTGCTTACTCCCAATGGGATTATCTGTCTCCTAGCATGGGCTGTAGAACGAGGAAGGAATCAGGGAGAATGAGGAGGAAGTTACCACCCCTTATACACACAATCTATGTAGGAAAGGACACTGAAGATCGGAGTGTTCGAAAGCGTAAGCATATGATGCTTTAGAAGAGACAAAGTTAGAATCAAAATCCTTTCCCTTCAATCAATATGGTGTAAATAAAATAGCTACTTGAGCTAGAAGTAAATGTGATTACTTGATTAGGGAAAAAGCTCAAAAGATTAGCAAATAAGCATACATGAGTTTCATGGGTAGAATAGGAGAAAGTCCACCATTAGGTGGTTGAGTGGATGGCAAAGGAATTGGCACGGATGAGAGATCTAACAATTAATTATTGCACCAAATTCAATATCCGCGAGAGCGTAAGGAATAGTAGGAGCACTGGAAGTAATGTAGAATTGGCAATTGAACCAAAGTCAATAGCTACGAGAGTGGAAGGGACTGCGTGGGCATCACCAATGATATAGAATCTGTAGTCGGCTCCTAGTCTAGAGTCAATACTTGCAAGGGTGGAAGATAATCGATGAGCACTAGAAGCTAAAGCCCAATCTTCTTCACATGTGGTTCCAACTAATTCAAAAACACAAACCGCATTGGGATTGGTCTTTATCACTACTCCCTTGGGAGATTTACTAAATTTGGCCCTAGCATTCAAGGACTAGTGTTAAAAATGATTCAATGGATCATCCTGTACTCTTGGAACCAGAAATGGTGGCCCCAACTACAACTGCATTAGAGGAGGAAGTCAGCAAGGTGCAACAAGAGTTGATTCCACTAGGACCATTATCAGATCCCACTATTACAGTGATTTCTCTTCTATTCAAGGGTCAAGTAATTAACAATATTTTGCTCAATAGTGGCTCAGGAGTCAACATTATCACAATGGCAACTTGATATGTTTTGGGCTAATGAATTGGAAACTAGCCTTTTTTTTGGTTTCTATGGCAATTTAGCAAAACAAAGAGTGTGGCCTCTTGGAATTATCCATTCAGTATTGATGGAAGTAGTAAGTGTTCCATTTTTGCTTTCTCTAGTGGCACTAAATATGGATAATGCAAGTGAGGATTATTGCTCTTGCTTGGATGGCCTTAATTATGGTAAAGCCCGAGTTAGTCGTAACTGGAATTGTGATTGACTGACAATTCACTAAGGCCACAACAAAATGAGGATTTTTTTTAATAGAATTTTGTTTCCACCAATAGCTTACAAAATGATGGTAGCTAAGACAACCAACATGGTGGATATCTTGGACGATGATGGGAAAACTGCTTTCCTAGTAGCAAATGCACATTTGGAACCCTTCTATCTTGTGGATATTCTACAAATCAATTAGCAATACTAGGATTTGCATTCCTCACTCTATCTTGCCTTGGAGCTAGTACTAGCACATAATGAGATTTCCAAGGGTACAAAAATCATGATTCTAGACTACGGAGGAGAAACAGCTCAAGCTGTGGCTATAGCCAAATCGGATATAGCAAAAGTACTAAGATAGGAAAGGGAGTTTAAAACCTATGGAGGATGCACTTTCCACAATTTATCCTGGTCCCAAAAATACTAAGGCAGAGAAGATTAGTGCTCACTTGTAGCCTAAGTTCCGAGAGCAACTCATTGCCCTCCTGATAGAATTTAAGGATGTATTTGCATGGGATTATTTAGAAATGAAAAGATTGGACCCTAGGTTCTATCAACACCGTATTTCGCATAAATCAGATGCTATTCTGATTCCCATGTAGAGGTTTACATGAATCACACATGGCCAAATTGGTTAAGGAGGAGTTGGATCAATTCCTTTGAGTTGGATTTATTGCTCTAGTAAATTGGGCAGAATGGATTTTCCCAATTGTCATTGTCTCAAAGAAAAACAAGAAATTATAGATGTGTATGGATTATAAGGAATTGAATGTTGCCACTATCCAAGATCCATTTCCCATTTCAAACCTTGAAAGCATCTTAGATGAGGTAGTTGGCCATGAAATGTATTCTTTTTTAGATGGCTCTAGTATAATTAGTCTCATCTTGCTCTTGAAGATAAATCCAAGGCTCCCTTTATTATGGCACAGGGAGTATTTGTTTGTACTATCAGTGTGGTTCGACTTGAAGAACGTGTCAAGACATGTAAGAAATATTTGGGCCCTACTTAACCAACTTCATGAGAGTATTTCTCAATGAATTTAGTGTCTTTGGCGCACAACACTTCTACACTTGCATCATCTTCACCTATGCTTCACTAGATGCCAAGAAGTAAGTCTCACTCTTAATCCCATGAAGTGTGCTTTTGTAGTAAAAGGTGGTGTTTTATTGGGCAATGTCATTTCAGGAGATGGGATTGTGGTGGACCCCTATAAGTTGGTTGCTATTATGCAAGCTGCGATTCCAGATTCCCCATCCACTCTGTTGCCATTTCTCGGGCAAGTTCATTGGCATGGACGATATTTATGCCTCCTAGCACATGTGGCCATTCTCTTAAATCAGTTAGCCCACATTCCTAAATCAACCTTCACACGGAACGAGGTAGTGGACATGGCATTCCAACATCTTCAACTATTACTTTCAAAGGCCCCAATTATGGTCCCTCCCAATTGGACCAAACCATTCCATGTATTTTTGGATGCATCAAATATTGTAATTGGTAGTGTGATCATGCAATAGGATTCTAATTGATGGTTTGAGCCCATATTTTATTGCCAATAGATGACTCTTCTAATCTATCCTGGGACAACTTTACCATGGGACTATGTCTAGAGTACTATAACACATAGTTCTTTCCATGGAAAAAGATGCCATGTTGGAAGAATCTCATCAAGGAATTGTTGGAGGTCACTTTGTAGATGATGTCACTCTCATGAAAATCTAGCAAGCAGGACTATAGTGGCCTACCATACATGATGATGTTTGTGAATTTGTCAAGTAGTGTGATTCTTGCCAGTAGCTTGATTAGCCCCTTCCTTGGGATCGATTACCACTTAATTCGATCTTGCCATCGGAAACCTTTCAAAAATAGGGATTGGATTTTGTCAATCACATCAAACTAGTGGCACCTTACATAGGAATAGATATATCCTCATTCCAAAATGAATATGGTACTAAGTGGGTAGAAGCTTGGGCACTCCCAAACAATTTAGCCTAGATAGTGGCTAAGTGCCTATTCAAGGATATTTTCAACTAGTATGGTTGCCTGGTGGAATTAGTAAGTGATTGTGGCAGTCACTTTATCAATCAGTTCATAAAGCATATGAATACTTTCTTTATGGTTGCTCATAAGAAATCCTCTCTATACTACCCATAAGCAAATGACTTGGCCAAATCAACTAGCAAGACCCTATACAAAATCCTTGCTAAGTTGGTGGAGCAACACAAGAAAGATTGAGATACCAAGATCCATGTGGCATTATGGGCTTACCACATATCGTTCAAGGTGGCAACATGCCTTACCCCTTACAAGCTTGCTTTTGGTATCAATGCAATCATGCCTCTGGAGTTTATTGCCCTAGTCTCCAAATTGCTTTGGAAGATCGCCTTATTTCATAGGAGTCCCTTTCATTCTAGATTGACAGACTAGCAAAGTTGGATGAAGATCGAATTTAGAGTTTCTACCTATGCCAAAAGTCTTGTTTTGGTAGAAATACCAAGCGAATCACCTCTCCGAGAAGCGACTCTTCAAGCAAGGACAAGTGGTGCTGGTCTTCAAGACTCACATGGGCAAGCTTTCTAGCAAACTAAAGATGCGATGGAACAACTCATTTTGGATTTTTCATGCAACTTCATCTAATTCTTTTTACCGTACTGATTTACAAGGCAATCACCTTCCACATCAGGTCAAATGATTTCAATCATGGCACTACTATGCAGACGGAGTGGTGTGTCCTTTGTTGGTATAGTCCAATCACACCTAGCGACCACAACCTAGACTTTGACTCAATTATAGTTTGAATGAAAAGTTGAAGGATTAGCACTAGTGTTACATACTATCGTATGTCCTACAATGCATTCCATGAGCTAAAATCTTGGATTGAACCCCATTTGCCATTTTTGAATGAGAATGATCTCATTAAGAGAACACATATAGGCATGTCTAGAATTAGGATGTATGTTGTGGCATCTAGGAATAGGATAATCTACCAAGACTATCATTATATACATGGTTCCACAAATTTCATGGCATAAATTTTTTTTCCAACAAATGAAGAAATGTGAGGTGCTCGATGAATCAATCATTTAGCGACTTCATTTTTTCCAACAAATGAAATCATGTAAGCTGCTTGATGAAACAATTGTTCAACTACAGGGGCATGAGATTAGACCATATCTTATGTGAAACTCAATATACAAGTCCACAAGTTTTTTATTGAAATCAAAATCTAAAGGAGGCTATGATGTAAGACCAAAAGAAAATATTCAAGAAGCAAACAATAAGAGGTTGAATAAAGATAGAAAAAGCACTTGAGACTTTGAAGAATAGATGGAGGATTGTAAGAGAATTAAATTTCTCCTTGCCAAAGATAGTTGTTACACATTGTGTTTTGCATAACTACATGCACATCAAAGGGGAGGTACAACCTCAAGAGTAGGATGACCACACACAATCAGAGAAAGTACACTTAGATAGAGGACATTAAGTTGATAGAGGGTTAGGATGAGAATGAGAATGCCAAGATTTTATTTGGAAAGTTTGTGATGCAACAATGGTTGTGGTATGTATGATTTTTTAACATTTATTATTATCATTAGTTTCAGTTTCACAAAGTTTAAGAATCTAAGAAGGACTGTCGAAGGATTGTTTGTTTTTGGTTGAGACAATTGATACTATGGACAATCTTTTATGGGTACACATTTTTGTTGAAAGTTCAATAATTTTTTCAAGATGCATTATGTGCTTATCATTGTCACTTGTAGCCTTTTGCATGTTTAAAGTGTTGAATGGAGGGTGAAATGTATTCAAAAGATTTTTTTTAAAGCTTTTGGAAAGGGGAAGCGGGGTTGGAAGGAGAGTAAGTAAGAGTGGGAAAGGAGAGTGGTTGCATTTTGTTGAGATGATACATGTTTATATTGAGTCTTATTTAAAAGGGGAATTTGGGGGCCAAGAGGGGTGCATGAGGGGGGGGGACAGAAGAGGGAGCTTCGTGAATGATGAGAGCAAAGTTCTCTTATTGTCCAATATTTTATTCCTTGCAAGCTCTAGAAATAGGTAGAGTTGCTTTGTTAGGCTCATTACTTTGTTAAGTTTAGTATTGGCATGTGAACAAGATAGAAAAGTTAAAAATCAAATAATTAAAGAGAGAAAAATGACATTTTAAAGTCTCTTAGTTGGTAAAATAGAGAAAATGTTTTGTAATATATTTTATAGTTCACTATGTTGCATGCTTATTTGTTCCGAGTTATGATTATGCAAGTCAAAGTTTAATGAGCTAGTAAGGATAAATAAGTGAGGTCTAAAGACTTACTATGGACTAAAATTGTTTGTTAAGTTGCATAAATTAGCAAGGTGTAATCTGTTTTGCGAGGAAGTGTTAATAGGGCTAAAGGTTTAATAAACCTTCAACAATAGGTTAGTAGGGTGCAAGGGTATGTAAATGCACTATAGAGCACTATGAAGCAACCATCCATATGCTGCTCCACGACATGCAGAGATACCTCATCTCCTCTACAGTTTTGGAGGTTGTCAATGGCACTAACTTGCTAGGGATATATTTCTTAAGGATGGTGGAATTATTTGGTTAAGTGTCATTGGCACTATATTGAGAAGCAACCTAATCTCTCTCTCTCTCTCTCTCTCTCTCTCTCTCTCTCTCTCTCTCTCTCTCTCTCTCTCTCTCTCTCTCTCTCTCTCTCTCTCTCTCTCTCTCTCTCTCTCTCTCTCTCTCTCTCTCTCTCTCTCTCTCTCTCTCTCTCTCTCTTTGTGCTATTCAAAGGAAGGAGAGGCACCTTATGGTCTAGTAGTAGGTGTAAGAGATAGCCCTAAGATGAGACTACAAGCCAGTGAGAAGGCAAATAGCCTAGTTACTATATGTATACTATTGGGACCAAAAGAGATTGACTAACATTAGTGGTTCATAGACCAAAGCAAGAAGCCATCTATGATTTGTGATTCAAGTTAATCCCTCTTTGGTTGGATTAGCATGTGTTGGATGTTGGGGTTTGTCCTTGCATGCCCTCACAAGACTTTAAGTGCTCAACTTATGCTTATCGTTTTAGTGCTTGCCTCATCCAGGGGTTCAATGAGCTATCCATGGTAATCAATCTTTATCCCAATTTACATGGACTTCTAATGAGGCTATGGTGGGCAAGGATTGCCATCTGGTCCCATTTCCTTACTCACAATGATACTCACATGAAACAAAAGCATCCCAGTTTACGTGGACCATCTTTAATGGATTGAAGATAGTAACATGAAAAAAAAGCTTCTTGAGAAGAAATACTTGGCCAACCACCTTATTGCTCCTAAAATCTAATTATTGCCACGTGGTCCCATTTCCTTACTTAAACGGATAGTCATATGAAACAAAAGTATCCTAAGATGAAATGCTTGCCCAACCACCTTATCTCCTATTTATTAGTATTTCGAAGTGATATATAACACTTAATGCCCCACAAGACTTTATGTACTCAACTATGCTTGTAGTTTTGGTTCTTGCCTTTGTTTCCTTGCATGACTCCTTGGCCACATTAATCTTTACAATATTATTCTTATTCATTGTTCTTAAGGATCTGATTAGCCATCCACATAATATAATGGCCGATGGGTGTGATGTGATTCCATTTCCTTGCTCAAAATAAAGTCACATGAAAATTTTTTATTCATAATAAATACAATGGACATACATAGTTTGTATTTGGCCATTCATGTGGTTGATAGCAAGAAATTGGTTTTTTCTTGATGGTGCAAACCTCATCCTCCCTCATCATTAGGAATTGATTATTTGTGTAGCACACTATTGATTTAGAATTGAGTTAGGCTACAAATATAGGGACCTCCTTGGTAGCTTGTGATGTTGTGGATGATGATGAGTCCATTTTGGGGGGGGCAAAGAGAGAGAGAGAGAGAGAGAGAAGTAAAGTATGTTGTCTCATCTACTTGTGAAAAAGAGATCCTAGGGAGGGGACATTATATAAAAATCCCAACTCATGGAGCATTACATGCATATGAGAAAGGAAAAAGATCGAGAACTTAATGTCATTTGATAAGCATTGCTAGTAAAAAAATTTCAAGCTATGTTTATATGTTTAAATAGTTTTTTTGGATAATTGGACTATAACTAAACTTTGTTTAAATAGTTTTTTGGATAATTGGAATATAACTAAACTTTTATTTTTTTGAACTTCTAGGTTGGTATGAGTAATTATGCAGACTTGTAAGATTATTTTATAATTGTGGTAACATCATGTTCATGCTTACTAATTTCTTCAATAGTTTAAATTAGTTACATATCTTGATTGAGTATAGCCCTTAAGCACACATGCACACGCACGTGTGTGCACACACACACACATACACACACGCACTCATGCACACACGTGCACGTGCGCACACACACACACCCCCTTCGTTTGTGGTTGGGCTATGATAAGCTCGTGTAGGGTATCTATAAGGAATATTTTACTTTTGTCCTTTTAGATATTACAATATTCATGTTTTAGCTATTCAGATGGTGCATCCTTAGTTGGAAAGTTTTTGCATATAATCGTTGTTATCATTTACACTTAAGGTTTATTTCTTCTAGTGACATGGATGACAACCAAGCCTCATGATGACAACTACGATACGTATATAGGTGATAAGGTTCTTATCTTCATCTTTTGTATGGATGCAGGTAACTATTGGACTGTTCATCTACTTAGGCCTGGAAGGACTACTCCTAAGTACTAGTTTTGAAATCAACTTTCTTTTCTACCCCCTTACATTGCAGTTTTCAAGGAAAATTTGATATGCATACATTCTCAAAAGTTAAGATCTAGTCTTTTATTTTAAGGAAAAGACATGCATGTTTTAATTAATTTTTATTATTTTTACGAAATTTTAAATCCAAATTCATTGGAATTAGTTATCATAATTTAAATGATTTATTAAATTTTAAATGATTATGTGTGTTTCAATTTGAAAGCAAATAATGATACTGAGCACACACACACTTCCTCTGTTCCTACTAACTCTTGGCAGGGCTAGTAATATTTGATTTTATTGAAAGATTTATCCCAATCCAGGTTTTGCATTAATGCAGTTTTGACAAAAGTTATGGGTCATTTGGGTCCATGCTAGTGGGGGAATTATGATTATATTTACTTGGATAACCATGAATTCTAGCTCCACATTTATCTATCAATTGTTATGGGTGCTATGGATCCTTTGGATCCTAATTTTTAAAGGGTTATTATTATTTATTGACTTTTCCTCTTTATCTCTTATTCAGATTGACAATGAAAAACATATTGTTGTAGTAACACTTTAGAGTTTTTATTTTTATCTAAGCAATGCTCTTATTCTATCTAATGTTTTATAAGCATACTTACAATAGATTATTGACATAAAAAGTGGCTTCGCACAAGAATTTCCATCGAGACAAAATACAATATAAGGACAAAATACACGTTTTCTAGTCTTATATCCATTTAAAGTAGCATTGGACATATCTTGTTATGTTATACAACATATTGACATACTACACACCCAAGAAAACATGTATTGATTTATTATTGTCCATGCACTCTTAATATATCTTATCCTATTTTGAATATTCACATGCACTAATTCATCTATTTTTGGTGGGGACCAAGGCCCCACCAAGTGGCCATTCTCCCCACCTTGTGGCCCTACACACACACACACACACACACACACACACACACACACACACACACACACACACACACACACACACACACACACACACACACACACACACACACACACACACACACACACACACACACACACACACACACACACACACACACACACACACACACACACACACACACACACACACACACACACACACACACACACACACACACACACACACACACACACACACACACACACACACACACACACACACACACACACACACACACACACACACACACACACACACACACACACACACACACACACACACACACACACACACACACACACACACACACACACACACACACACACACACACACACACACACACACACACACACACACACACACACACACACACACACACACACACACACACACACACACACACACACACACACACACACACACACACACACACACACACACACACACACACACACGTAGAGAGAGAGAGAGAGAGAGAGAGAGAGAATTAATCATTATGGTGCCTACACATAAGTTCACATACCTACATACATCAAATAGACACCAATAATGATTAATGCCAATTGAGGTGTTTACATGCATGGTAGATGCATATGCTAATATAGCATCTCATTAATCTCACCCCATGAACAACAACTATGCCTCAAAATATCCGCTAGAATCCCACTCATCTTCCAAAGGTTTGGCCACTATACAAGTGACTTTTGAATACATTGTAGTACAAATTTTGAGTACACTATAGGAGATATGGCCATCAATACTTGACCTTTTGCAATGCATGCCTTTTTGGAGTCCGAGGGGGTCTACTTGACTACACAAAGAAAGAAGAATTATATCCTCATCTAGCATGCGGTTTTTACTAGCCCTTCCAAACTCAAACCAGTGAGTTACGATACTTATCATTATGCACATGTCATTGCTCAGATGCTCATGTATAGCTTAAACTCGATGACAATGGCCGTTCATGAATAGTATTGTGGGTTCTCTAGGCTTAGTGCCTTGGATCATCATACTATATTGTTTTACCTACAATGTGTTCATAAGATGTATTGTCATTGCCCCCATACAATCACCCATGCAATTGCTTGTTATCATGATCCAAGGGTTGCATCTGCTTAACATGCCAACTAGTCGATTAGCTACTACTATAAATTGTTGAAGGCACCTTCCTAAATTTGCATGGTATATGGGTAGTAGCCTCATCATGCTAAGTCAAATAATAGACTCATAGAGATTGCATCTTCATCAATATGACTTGGAGTGATAATTGTTCCATAAGTTTTCTTTTCCCTTTGAGTGACCCTATTTGTACTGAAGCATATGCTAAAGATCACAGTAGTTATGTCTTGGTGTTAACCCCTTCTAGGAAGGCACAACAAAGGAAGCATGCAAAGAATGACTAATATGTAAAAATATAGAAGGACAAGAGAAGTGAAAAATAGAGCGATTTTCTAGTGCATCTAATTTTAGACAATAATAATAATTTGAGATTATTTTTATACAAGAGAGTCGATAGGCTCACTCTCATGCAAATTATAAAATGTGAGTGAGGCATGAGTTTAAGGGATCTCGATTTAGCAAGTTGAGAAATAGTTGTAAAATATAAAATGGTGTTCACAGTACGAGGTCTAAGCTAATGTAATGGGAGGATGTCCAAGAAAACTAAGGCCATGTATAAAAACTAGAAAGTGAATGTATAAGCTCATTCTTATGGTGAACAATCTTGAGAGCTCTCTTCTTTCTTCTTGCATGTTGCTTGCTTGAGAGAGAGAGAGAGAGAGAGAGAGAGAGAGAGAGAGAGAGAGAGAGAGAGAGAGAGAGAGAGAGAGAGTGTGTGTGTGTGTGTGTGTGTGTGTGTGTGTGTGTGTGTGAGCTAGAGTGAGGAATTAGTGTGGAGAAGTTGGCTAAGGCCTTGGTTAGTTGTGGCACAATAACTACCCAAGGATTCACTCAATTCCCAAGGCATGTTTTTTAGGAGTCATTCCTTTTTCATTTTGACTTTGTTGTATCCCTATCTTTCTTGTTCTATGAGTTGAATAACTTTCTCATCAAGAGAGGCATTGGCACTTGACTGATTTCAACTTTGTTGATAATGTGATGAAGTGTAGATGGTTGGCATTTGACTGATTTCAACTTTGTTGAGAATGCAATCGATTGTAGTGTGAGAGTGCACAACAGAAAGAGGAAAGTGAACACGGAGAGAAGGACACAAAAAGAGAGAAGAAACAATGTGATTACAATGGCTGAAGGTACAAGACTGCAACAATCAGCTCAAACGCATAGCTCCACACATCAATGTGGGTACCATATGATAGCAACGGGACGAGAGAATGAGGAGGAGTGACTAATCACACGGAGGATCAATTATGGATAATGAAAATGGGAGGGCATGCCGCCTATATTTAGGCGAAAAAGAGGAAAAATCCTAAATGTGGCCAAACCCCTAAAAAATAGCCAAAAGTGCACAAAAAGAAATGCACTAATGTGCCCTCCATATAAAGTGTCTTAAAAACACATAAAATGTCAAACAAAGACAATGTAAAAGCTCCTAATATCCTCATCTAACTCAGATTGAGGCTCATAGGGAGATGACCACATAAGATACACATGATTGGTAACACCCCCTCTTAGAACCTAGATGTGGTGAAAGGACAAAGGAGATGTGTATATCCGAGGGTGGTAAGAAGAGCGCCAAGGCTGATGTAGTCTGTCGATGAAGAAAGCTAGCAAAGGAGCAAGACCCTTCTCCATATAAACATCTGATCAAATAGAATGCCACCAAAGGGCAATGGAAATCGAGAGGCCTTGAATGGATTACTCTAGAAAACTCCAATTGGGGATGGGTGAGCAAAGCCTCTAACCCAACTACAAGATGATAGTGAAAACTTATCGAAGGTGCCATAAGCTGCTGCATAGAAACATCAAGAACTAAGGGTCAAGCAACATGGAATGGTGACTCAATGATGAAGAAAAGGGGTAGTCGTATAAAGAAAGGCCCAAAGTAGATTGGAACCTTAAAGCAACTCCTCACAATCTTGGGAAGCCCCCTATGAAACATAAAGAGCCAAGAAATCCATAGCCACATCACCAATATCGTCCCCCTCTGAAAGGGATGGGAAGTATGAGGGAACCACCTAAGAAGATAGTGGGGGATGGCATTGAACCTGTGGAATAGATAGTGCACATGTGGAAATAGAGACTTCTAGCACTTCTCCTTAGGGTGCAAGGTCTTCCCACAATGAGCATGGGATATCCTCTATGCTTCCCCACAAAAGTTGTATCAAAGTAAAATGATGACTCCAACTTCTTTCTCTTCCCTTTTTTTTGCTTGCCTTGTTCTGTACATGTAGATAAAGTCACATAAGCATGGTCATGTGTATAGGCTTTACAAGAATTTGGCTCATTGTGATGTGCATATCTTGCTCAAGCACCAATTGGACTAGCTTCTCCCAAGTAAGAGTCTCTTGGATACAAGAAGTGAGAAGACTGGTGTTCATATTTTGGTGATGGAAGATGTGAGAGAAGTGTCACAGCTAGGCCCTTTGAAGAAAGGTCTATACCAAGGAGTGAAATCTCATCCCGAATCTCCTCCATTGCATGGATGTGATCCCTCATCATAGGGGAATTTGCGAGACAAAAAGTTGTTGAAGCTTCAACTCGAGAGATAATCAATGCACATGTAGGGCCACGACCTACTATATGTTGGAGTATCTAGATTAAGCTATCTCTAATGAACAACATTTTACATATGCTTGATTGAGAGTTTTATTCGATTGTATCCATGTTTCTTGAAGGGCTTTCTACTTTTTTATAGCATGAATGGTATAAAACCAAAGATCTAAACGATGTTTTTTTGTATCTCTAGTTGAACTAGAAAGTTAAGAATGCAAGTTCAAATGGTTACAAAGTTTGAGCAATATGGATGGAAAAGCAACAGGCACAAATATCAATTGACAATAACTTGGTATTTCTTCTTGTTTCTTCATATAAATGAAAGGAAATCACAGTTAGATTAGTGAGGCATTTATAAGTAGTTGCATTACTCCTGTAATTGATCTTGAATGTTGAAAATATAGGTTTAAATGGAAGAAAAGTTTGGCTAATACAGATGGAAAAACTAAAGAGACAAAGATCTATTGACTTTAACTTGGGATTTCTAGATGAAAGGAAAATACCATAAGCTTACATGAGCCATTTGGAATAAGTAATAGTGCTATAGAAGAAATTCAAGCACAAATAGTGGAAACAAAGGTTGCATCTAAATTGAATATTAATATATCATCATTGGGTTTTGCTAATTTTAGATAAGTCCATTCCCATGATATTTGAGCCATTTTATTAGATATTGATATGCTCAATTCCCCACCCTCATAAGGTGCCACCAATGATCCATGGTGCTCTAAGTTGTAAGGTCCCCATTATGAGGAGAAGCCATGTGTGTGAATGGACATTGGGTAGGTCTTGACTTGTATGTTAGATGAGGTCTATGTGATAGGATAGCAAAAATGTGACCTTTATGGATGTAGCCTTTGGGTTAGATAGAGTAGTTATGCTGGTAGTAAATTGAGGCACAATGCATCAAGTTGTGGGGTGTGGGAGTTATCAAGGGGCCCTATTTTGAGGTCCGAGGGCTATGGAAGTAGCCCTTGGTTGGGGGGTCTTAGGGGGGCAAGCGGCCCCCTTGTGACAGGGGTTCGGGGGTTGTGACCCTGGTCCCTGATGTTGGTAAAGGGAATATTCCCTAGGCTGACTAGGGAAGATTCATAATATGGTTAGACATGTCAACCAGACTACCTTCCCGAGCTATAAAACAAAGACCCCTTTGAAGCCATAATCAATATATCATTCACCCAGTCAGAGTTATTCTAGTTGCCCTAAGCTCTTCAACTATCATCTGTCTAGATTGCCATCTAAGCTTCATAGTGGAAATGCACAAGTGGACAAATCTATTGTGCAGTGTAATTTCTACAGCCCAAATGTCTGGATCTGGAAGAGAGGTATCAATCTCCTTCAAATATCTGCAGTAGTGCGGAGATGTCTAACATGCATGAGTATAGAATCTGTACAACTCAAAAAGAGAGAAGAGCAGGCTTTTGTATTTAATCGATCCCATAAAGCTACCGAATTTGCGGTCACGCCATCATGAGGATCCATGGTAGGTCTAGTATAGGGAATGTAACAAAATCCCAAAGGTCACAATCGTTGAGGAGACCCTCCATGAGGCATGACCATAGAGGGTAGTTTGTCCCATCCAACTTGTCAGATGTAGAGAGAGAGGGTAGGATTGGCACTTGCTTTAGGAGATGCTATCAATGCCAATCGGGGACTAGAAGCCCTAGAAGAATATAACAGGGAAGAATAATAAGATGGTGGTTATTCTTAATGATCCCAAACTGCATGATCCCCCATAGCATACACGTCGGCCATATTTTCCGTTTAAGAAATGCTTGCAAGAAAACAAAAGAAGATGTTGCCACTAGGATAAAGGCGACAAATAAGAGGTGTCCGTCAAGCCATGGTATAGAAGAAAACTAAATGAGGTAAGGTAGATGGAGAGTATCTGATACCAAAAGGAACACACAATGTTGGGTAGAGAAAGGGAGCAATAAATGCAAAGGAAAACATATTTTCAACCTATAAACACAACCAATTCAAGGATTTTGGTCAAGGACTAGCAGTGTCCTAAAAGTGAGTCCTTGTAGGAAATGCAAATCTCCCTTGATGTTGATCTGCCATGGAGGCTACTCAACACCGAAAAGAAGTCACCCTGGTTGGCAATGACCAACTAGTTGGAAATGTAATAGAGAAAGGATGATGTCCACCTATAAACAATCCACCCAATAGAGAATAGTGCCACCCAACTGAGAAGTGTTGTTACCTAGCCTTAAAGGCTCCTAAAATGCAGACTCATGGGGGAAGGGGGGGGGGGGGGGGGGGGGGGGGGGGGGGGGGGGGGGCGGGGGGGTTTCTTACATAAAATGTATGCAATGTAAGGTTTATTCCTACTGCAAGTGTGCTAGGGACAGTCCACATAAGAATGTAGGTGACATAGGGGCCTATTCTAGCAGACCCAAAAACATAGCAGGCAAGGGATTTACCTTCAAAAACATAGACCTTAATGGGTAGAAAAGAGGTCATCTAGCCCAGTAGAAGTTTCCCAAGTGTAGATTGAAGCCATCTAACTTGCTAAAAGCTACTTGAGGCCAAAAACAAAAATTTACCTAGTAAAAAACACAGTAGCAAAGGGCTAGAAATATGCCACCCTACCTTGTTTGACACCAAATACAAGATTTGTAGCATGTGTAGAAGGTGCCCATGAAGTTTTATCATAGACAACTCGCTCCTCTTCAAGATCTCTCACTCTCATGCATGACTTTGATACCATGTGAGAATGCACAACAGAAAGAGGAAAGTGAGCATGGAGAGAAGAAGGAGACAAAGAGAGAATGCAAGAGAGAGATGGAACAATGTGACTACAATGGTTGAAGGTACAAGGCTGCAATGGTCAACCCCAACATGTAGCTCTATGGGTCAACGTGGATGCCAGATGGTAGCATGGGGATGAGAGAACAAGGAGGGCTAGCTAATCATGAAGGACCAATGATGGATATACATGCAAAAAAGAGAAAAAACCATAAATATAGTCAAACCCCTAAAAAAAAGTCAAACGTACACAAAAAGAAATGCACTAATGTGCCCTCCATCTAAAGTATCTAAAATGCATAAAATGATAGACAAAGACAATGTTAGAGATCCCAATGTCCTTGTTTGACTCAAACTAAGGCTCACAGGTAAGAGATGACCACATGAGACACGCACAACTGCTAACATGTAGTTGGTTAGCTATTAATAGGATAAGTAGCTTTTTGCCTATCTTGCAAGTGCATGCACTTGCATCACTCGCTTCTTATTGACTTAGTCTACTTATGACATGCTTTTAGGATTTCCTTATTATTAATTTTGATTGTTCTTGTTATGGGTTTGGTCTACTTATATGACATGTTTTTAGGTTTTTCTTGTTATTAATTTTGATTGTTCTTGTTATGGATTTAGTTTACAAGTTCTCCCTTCTTAGTTTTCTCTTGATGGTTCAAGTATTTTTAGCAAATCCAATTAACTTGCTTGGTTTTCTCTTGATGGTTCAAGTACTTTTAGCAAATTCAATTAGGTTTTGTCTTGATGGTTCAATTGCTTTTAGTAATTTCAATCATCAAGTTAATTCAAACCCTTATTGTGCTATTGTGCTCAAACATGCCTTTTATTTTTGCATCCAAAATGTGTCATGTCATGCAGAAACAATTTTCAATACATCACTTTGAGAAATTGCTTGAAACACTTTCCTTAGGGTTTCAATGTAACATGGATCAATCCTAGTCTTGGGTATGGTATAAGTGATGTGAGTTTCTAATGCAAGGAAGATTCAATCATGCTATCAATAGAAAACACCTTAGGCTTTTGTGCACCCTCGGAAGGTGGTGTGTGCAACTCTAACAATGGATTTTAAGAGATTGTGCGATTCATGCTTAAGGACTAGATCCTAGTTTTCCTAAGTGCTATTGTAGCCTAAACAATGATGTGCCTTGGGTTCTATTCCTAAATGTAGTGGACAATGACCTTGTGGCTGTGTGTATTATGGTTACACGACTAAGCAGTAGTTACACACTTTTACTATTTCAAATGACATTCTGACATTCGATCTTACAATTGAGAAACTCAAAATTCACACTAAACTTCATCTTCACATCACAGGCCTTTTACTTTCTACATCATTGCTTATCTCACTATGCTTAGATATGAACTCGCAAAGGATCAGAATAGAGGAAATAAGACAACACAGGTTGACAAACTACATTTGCCTCTGTCATTCAAAAAATCCGCCATAGTTACATAATGATCCACCTCAGCATACATGTGAACAAAACTGAATCCCAAGCGTGCTATGAAAAGCTACGACCTTCCATTTTCAAGATTCCAAAAGTCATCAAAATTGACAAACGTCCAAAATAGACAAAAGACCATACATATGACTTCTTCTAAGGTCTTCTAAGGTCTAGCCTAAACATCGGGCACAACTCGCTGGCTTGAGCCAACAGCTGACCTCAGACCCACAGTCCCTTGATTCGTGCCGCCCCTTTCTATATTTGCCACCTCTGATGACTCCTTTGCTGCATCTTCAATTCTGCCTTCCGCTACTTGACATCCGACTAAATCCACCTCTGCTTCCTTTTCTTCAATCTACACTACAAGGTTCTCAGCATCTTTCTTGCCCTGCACTTTACCATCCACAATCTACTTATCAATCTACAATCCGCACCTGATCCGCACTCCACAACAACTACGTAAGCATGTGACATCACTTTTTTCTTGACAAACAGTCACATCCCCTGAAATGTCTACTAAGACCTCTAGCACAACATCTACCTATTTTACTACTATTTCTTCACTTTATTCACCATCAAATGAGGAATTTCAGGAACCTTCCCATAAAACTTTTTCAAGCGAAATCCATTTACCGGCTTCAAAACCGGAGTCCCAAACACATATTGCAATCTGAAAGTGCCTTGCCCTAATTCTTCCACAATCTAATAAGACCGAAAATACCTCAACTTCAATTTACCAGGATGTGGTCCTAACTTTGAGTTATAGAGCATCACATAGTCCCCTTTCTAAAATATCTTAAATTTCACCTACCTTGAAATCCATGCTTGCCTTCTATTCTGATTTATTTCCACTGCATATGCACTCTGAATCCGATCTTCCTCCAACTTTAGCAACTCCCTTTGCCTATGCAAAACTGAATCCTCTGAGCTCATCCAATGCTGTACTGCTCTAGCCTCAAGCTGGGAACTACCTACTCCATTGGAACAACAACTTCAATCCCATAAACTAGCTTGAAAGGTGTCATCCTAGTTGCAACTTTGTATGCTATGCGGAATGACCACAATGCTGAATCCAACTTGTCATCCCAATGAGATCTGTTCTCTACCACTATCTTTTCAGAATCCTCACCAGCACTTTATTAGTACTTTTTGCTTGTCCATTTGCTTGCAGATGATATGGGGTTGACTTCTTGTGCATGATCATATGCTTACTTGTCAACTCTTCAATAACTGAATTCAAAAAATGCACATCCTGATCAGACACCAGCTCAATTGGACATCCAAATCTTGTCATAATGTGCTTGTATAAGAATCTAGCAACACTTGCTACTTTGTTATCTCTCAAAGGTATTGCTTCTACCCACTTTGTGTGGCGTAGTCCATTGTAACCAGAATATATCTTGCTCCTGTCCTGATAGCTTTTGGCTTTATGGGACCTACAATATCTAGTCCCCACTTCTGGAATGGCTCAAGTGGCAACACGGGATGATCTTGCATCCTATCCATTGAAGCTGGTTGCCCAGTCTTTTGATATTGCAAACATTCCCTAGCAAACTGATATGAATCCTTAAGCAACAATGGCCACCACAAACCTGCTTGCATAATCTTTCTTCCTGTAATTTCACCTGAAAAATGTCATCTAGCTATTCCATGATGTGCTTTCTACAAAACAGCCTTTTGCTCCTCATCCGAAACACATCTTCGAATTATCTTATCCATTGCTTTCCTGTACAATGCTCCTGCAATTATTAAGAATGGCCTACTCCGCAAAGCGAACTTCTTCTTCTGTTCTATTGACATATTAGAAGGAAACACTCCATCTGTCAAAAACTGCACCATTTTGTCATACCAATTGTCAAAAACTTACCCTTGTATTTGAAACAATTCCGCATCCGGAAGGTGATTTGACACTCTACGTACCTCTTACACATGCTCCAATCTACTAAGAGAATCCGCCACCTGCCATCTTGATTATGGGGGGGGGGGGGGGGGGGGGCGCGATTTTTTCGGCGGCTGCAAAAACAGCCGCCACCCCCCTCCTACATCACGATTTTTTGGAGGGGGGGTGCCAAAGGGCACCCCCCCTCCCTTACACCTCTTGGGATTTCCCAAATTGGGCCCCCCTTTGGGCACCCCGGCCGGTTTCGGGCCATCTTGCGCGTACGGAACCCGATCGTCCCTCTGAAAATTTCTATGAACTCGTCTCGACATCCCGCACTGACCGACAGCTCCACTAACTGGCACAGGCGCACGGAAAAATTATGAAAATTCTCGGAGTGTCGTACGGGTGCCTTCAAGCACTTGACGCTTAAAATCGTCCTAGGTCGAGCTGCCACCTTCGTGGTTGAGCATTTTCCCCCGCATTTCCACATTTTTCTCCTATTTTTAGGCACGTTCCAAGGCCTAAAATCCATCCTTCATTGGCGACCACGGGATAGGACGACTCAGTCCGTCGAACCTACGAACATATCTGCACAGAAACAACCAAAGAAGCATCAAACTGATACAAAACAAATAGATAATAAAACCCGACACAATGCTCCCCCTACCCCTGGACAGAACCAAGGCATGACATCCACAAGGAATAGGCCTAGCATCATCTAATAGAAGATCCGAAGTGAATCACTAACCAACTGCTCCAACACAGCCAAACTAAAAAACCTACCAAAGAGGTTGCCCTAAGTGGTAGTCTGCGCTACTTACCAACTAAAAACAACACCACTACGAGCTCCTACAAGGCGAGGACTCCTATAGCCTGATCAAGGAGTATTTTCTTTCAGTATAGTTCTTCTTTTAGGGTTTGTATTGGACGAACATACTTGGGCATGTAAAAAGGGGGGAGCTGAGCGTAGCGACCCAAGGAGAACATGGCATCGGTCTCAGGACCTGTCTCGGCACCCAAGAACCTACCAAGCCCTCGCAAGGCGACACTTAATCCTTTTCTAACGCTCACTTTTATTTTCGCTCCAACCTTCCTTGTTTTGGGATTATATTTGGCAAGAAGCCACCCCTAGGAAGACAAGGTATTGGCCCCGGGTCTGATTCGTCCCCAAGAACCTACCAGGCCTTCGCAAGGCAATGATCAACTGCTTATATATTTTCATTTCTTTTCGTTTCTTTGATAGGGGTTAGAACCCCTTTTTACACACCTTCGTATTTATAGTCAAGTTTCTGGGCATCATCATTATTACCTTCTGGCAGGCTTCTCTAACTGCCTCACTACTAACAAGAACTCCTAGAACGGCTGCCTAGCAGGCTAGCAGGACAAGGCCACTAGGACTTCCTTCTAAAACAGGTCTTTCAATGTCTAACAATGTCGTTGCAGGAGGCAATGACTACTCCGACCTCCCTCAAACATCCTTAGCCTAACCTTGGGACTTCATGCCTTGGTTGCTGGTCCCCAACAAAAATATATCCCCGCGACAAGGACGGATACACATATAACAGGAAAGAAAGGTACTCGTAAAGGAGAAATATCACCTGGATTGGCCACAAGAAGCTTCCATCGCAGAAAAGGCTCCGCCAGGCTCCACCAAAGTCCATGAACCATGAAATCTGTCCAGCACAACACTAAAACAAAAACCCAATTAAACGCACCCGCACTAGACAGGGAAATGGCCCTCTTGGCCTAATGAAATCAGACATGACTTTGCTACAAAACTGAATCGGTCCCCTTGGCCTAATGAAATCAAACAATACTATGCAGAACATCCTCCTGGAAACAACTATGATAGACAGCAAAGCATACCATTCCCAGGGGAACAAAGGCTCGTAGCCCTAAACTAGGTGCATTAGATTATGACCTATCCCTCCAGCATATACCGCAAGAGGTGTTCGCATCACATGTCGTCTAACCAGTCTGTGGGTCCAAGATAATAAAGGCAGATGAGTCTCGCTTACCCTCTGCATCACCCAAATCAACCATCGTCTGCCAAAGAGGGCATGTTCAGAAAGCATACCCCACAAACGACCAGGTCCTGTCTCACCATCAATAGATATATCGGGACAAGGGCCACAATTAAAGAAGAGGTCCTCTTCATACGCAAGATTAGCCAAAGAATCGGCAAACTGATTCCAATTCCGTGGAATCAGCTGAAAAGACACTCTATCGAATTCGCCTAGCAGGGCCATGGCAGTATGATGGTACATGCAAAGGATGGGGTTTCGTACCATGTACGTCCCATTGAGTTGATTTAAAACCAACTGAGAGTCCCCTTTCACCAACAACTGGCGGATACCACCCTTCTTTGCAATATTCAAACCCATAATCAGGGCTTTGTATTCTGCCATATTATTGGTAAAATTCGCCCCGAGATAAGCAGCTAACTTCATGACAATGCATCGTCGGGGGTCTCGGATGACAACTCCTACACTTCCTTTTTTGCATGGACCCCTGGACGCCCCATCAAAGTACAAGGTGTACGTCCATAAAGGGTTTACACATCCCACCATCCAGAACTCTACTCGTAATTATGGTAATCGAAATTCAGCATATTCAACGGGTGGACTGTAGGCTCCATCCCTCCATCATCATTGAATTCAACAGGGATACTCGTCAAAATTTGTAGGCAGTGATGGCAGAAGACCTTGATCTCCCAAATAAATGTCCCACCTTCTTGCTCAATCACCTTGTATCCTTTGCTCCACCAAATGAGCTTTCCCTGATGATACCTCTGTTCTAAATATGGGTGTTCTAAATAAGGGATCAGACGACCCATCAACCTCTATCACGATTTCCTTGCAGATGTTTGATCGATCTCGCCTAGACCTGCAAGGCAGTCATAGCATTAGTGCAGTCAGAAATAATAAGGTTTAATCTTATTAAGATTAACCTTATTTTTAAATTCTATCCCCTCAAGGTCAACTAACAACACTGTAGATTTATTCTTTCCTATTCTAACGATCCTATAGGGCCCATCCCATTTGGGCTCTAGCTTGCCTGGAAATAATTCTTGTCGTGCGTCATAATACAGAACAAGCTGTCCTTTCTTGAAGGTGTATTTCTTGGCTTTGAGGTCGTGTAGCTGCTTCATTCGGTGCTTCGCCACTTCTTGGTGCAATAAGCTCTGCAACTTAAGCTCATCTAAATGTGCCAGTGTCGTCAAGCGCTCAAAAAGTGCGTCTTCGTCACTCAAAGAATGATTGATGGCAAACCGAATAGTCGGCAGCTCAATCTCTAAAGGCAAGACACACTCCTCCCCATATACTAACTTGAACGGGGTATGGCCAGTGGCTCGTTTGAAAGTCGTATTATAGGCCCACACTGCCACAGATAACTTTTTATCCCAATCTCGTTTCTTTTCCGACACGATTTTGGACAGGATGCCCACAAGCTGCTTGTTGGTACTTTCAACCTGACCATTGGCTTGCGGATTATATGGGGTTGTCTTGTTATGCTTGATTTGCCACATCTCTGTCAAACCTTTGATCACCTTATTCAGGAAATGGGTTCCGCGGTCCGACACTAATTCTTTCGGCGGACCAAACCGGCATATTATCTGCTCTAAAAGGAAACTAGCAGTTTCTTTAGCATCATCTTTCCTTGTTGCACGTGCTTCTGACCACTTTGTGAAGTAGTCAGTTGCGACAATGATGTACCTCTTTTGCGTAGTCGACGACGGAGTAATAGGACCCACAAAGTCTATTCCCCACTTCTCAAATGGAAGTATCGCCATAGTAGGGGTGAGTGGTCGTTTCCTATTCTCTAGACTATCATGTCGTTGACAAATATCGCATCGCTTAACATACGCAAACACATCCTAGAAGATGGCAGGCCACCAATAACCTGCTCTTAAAGCCTTTTGTGCTGTAAGCCGTCCAGCAAAATGGCCACCGCAAGCAGAATCATGGCATTCTTCCAAAATAAATGGCACCTCATCAGGTATCACACACCGGCGATAGATGTCATCAACCCCTTGCCGATATAATGTACCTGCGATCAAAGCAAACTTTAACGCTTGCTGCTTAATTTTCCTTCTCTCAGCTTTAGATAATTCGGATCCCACCTCTCCCGTCGATAAATAATGCGTTATTGCAGCGTACCAGGAGGGAATAGACGCCGTATCTATTTTAAATAACAACTCCATGTCACTACCTTCAGCCACAGATTCTTTCGGCTCCCCAAAGTCCACAAGACATTCCACAATGCCTTGCAACCTTGGTGGCTTACTCTTGATTTCATAATCAAATTCCTGCAAAGTGATTAACCACTTCGCTAAACAATCAGGCGGCTGTAACTTATTCATCAATAGTCGAAGTCCCTCCGCCTTCGTATAAAGCACGACTTTCTCATAGAGAATGTAATGCCTGAACTTCTTGGTCCCAAAGACCATCGCTAGACACAGCTTCTCCATGTAGGTGTAATTGATTTCAGATACCCCCAGCTTCCAACTAGCAAAAGCAATCGGGTGGTACCACTTCTCCTCCCAAATTTGGGCTAAACAGCAGCTGATACTATACATCGTGGCTGCTGAAAATATATAAAACACCTCACCTCTTTTAGATGCTTTTAAGACGGGCGCTCTTGCTAGCTCCTGTTTCACATCCTCGAATGCCACCTTACAAGGGTCACCCCATACAAACGAACAGCTAAAAGACAATAAATTTGTAAGCGGCAACGTTCTTTCTGCTAAGGCGTTGATGAATCTACGGTAGTAGCCAACCGAAGACAGAAAGCTATGAACTTCCTTCGGAGTGCGTGGTGGACCCATGGCAACTATAACTTTGACCTTCTCGGGGTCTGTCGCAATTCCCACCGAACTGACCACATGACCCAACAACAGCCCATAAGGTACTCCAAAAACACACTTCCGTGGGTTTAGGGCGATGCAGAATTGTCTACAGCGCTCGAAGCATTTTCTTAAAATGATCAACTGCCTCACTCTCATGGTGGTGGCCCCTAAGTCATCAATAAACACCTTCAACTCTTCAGGGGATATGTCACCGAATGTCTTATCTGCTGTTCGTTGCCACGAACCAGGCGCATTGCATAAACCAAAGGCCATCACATGGTACGCAAAAGTACCAAATACAGTGATAAAGGTTGTTTTCAACTTATCCTCTTCTGCAATTGCCATTTGGTTGTATCCTGCAAAGCAATCCATAAACGAATATATCTCCCTACCCGCTAATTGATCCAAAATCTGGTCAATAAATGGCAACGGGTAGTAGTCCTTAACTGTCTGCTTATTCAGCTCCCTAAAGTCTACACATAATCGGATTTGATTATTCTTCTTCTTCCTTATCACAACCGGCGAACACCATTCCGTGTGTTGCACAGGAAAAATCAAACCCGCTTTTCGAAGCTTCTGTAACTCTTCAAACAGCCCGTCCCTCAGTTCAAAAGGCATACGCCTTACTTTCTGCCGTACAGGACGACTGCCCTCTTTCACCGGAATTGTATGCACAGCAAGACTAGGAGGGATGCCTCTCAACTCATCATAACTCCAGGCAAAGATATCACAGAATTCCTGAATCAGGGCCACATAGTCCTCCCTTTCTGCTGAGCTGAGCATAGAACCTAATTTGATTGGCCGTGAATCATCAGGCGTACCAAGGTCTAGCTCGATAACATCTGCATCTCTTATACGATCTTGACCCTCTGTCGGCTCATTCAAAGTGATCTGATAGATGTCCTTTGTGGTGGATCCCTCTTTGGACTCATCACTCGATGATGTCTCGCTGCCAGATAAATCTTCTAATGTCTCCAATTCTGTAGAAGATAGAGGAGCTCTCTCACTCTGCGGGGACTCAGGATAAGCATCAACCACCACACGCTGGGCACCTCTACCGAATATCAATCGACCGGCGGGTATATCTACTTGGCAGTCCGCTTGCAAGATCCAAGGTCATCCAAGTAATACTTGATAACTTGGGCGGCCTGCAAAACGAATCACCCTAAAGTCCAACAGGCATTCTACATTTGCAACAGTGACATGGACCTTAGTAATGCAGCCTTCCGGTTGTCTCAAACTATCATCTGCCATTCTAAGAATTGTGGAGGTATCTTTCTAAATCACAAGACCCAACCTTTCCATCAGTTCAGAACTTATAATGTTAACAGATGATCCCGTGTCGACAATGGCATAATCTACTAATATCCCATCGACATAGGCTGCAACCCTTGGGCAATGCTTCTCAGCATGCTCAAACCAGTCATCACCAACTCGCGCAATACCCAAAGGTTCTACAATATACCCGGTACGTAGGATCTTTCTAAATTCCTTGCATACTCCTGGGGAAAGCTTAATAAGCTGTAAGAGGTTCACATCCGGCTTGACTTCGCAAAGAGAGCTCGCCAAATCGAATTCATGATAGTTTGATAGAGCTCGCTTTTCACGCCAAACCATCCGCTCTTTAGGTCGCTGAACTGGCTTTATTGCCTCTTTCTTAACTTTCACCTTCTTCTTTGGTGGTTCCTTATCGGCTTTACTTTCTACGGGCTTCAAAGGTCCCCCTTACATGGCAGGATCCAAAACTTGCGTTCCTTTGTCCCCTTGTTTAGGGTTTCCGTCGACAGGCTTATCCTTGTCGGCTTCTCTACCCTTTTGACCTCTTGTAAGAACAGCTCGTAAATTAGAGGTTTCAGCATCGTTAACACGTACAGCCTCAATCAAGCTAACCCCACTACCACTTGGTAGCTCCTCCACTGTAGTCTTTGGTCGTTGAAGTATTTGTTTAGGCCCATCCTCTCGCTGGGAATCATTTCCTGGGGCACGATGATTAACAGGCCCTGGTTGCCGACTTCCTCGCTGGAGGGAACTGATCTTACTCCAGCAAGTAGCTGCTAAATGGCCAGATTTTCCACAGATGTCGCACTTAACATTTGGGCAATTTCTTGGATAGTGCTGCCCACCACACCATTTGCAACTAAACCTCGAAGGTGCACCCTCCTCTGGGTATCTACTTCCTATCAAATTTTGTTGTTTTTTAAGGAAGTTGACATCAACGGCTATTTGCTGATACTGCTCTGTAATCATGTCGGTATAATGCTTCATCATGTCCTTAACCTCGCCAAGAACATTGGAAGAACTCGACTCATAGCCTTGGTCATTACCCTGTCGTTCCATCGGCCTAACAATTCGATTAGGCACTGGTTGTTGAGCCACAGGCATGATGTTAGAATTAACCGCCTGGCCTCCACCACTTGAAGCCATTTGACTGCCCGTGGGCATCGACATGCTAGGGGGAGCTAGTAATAAAGGGACATTCTGTATCATGTTCCCTCTCCCATTAGGGTTAGCCATCGCTATCCCTTGACCACTACTGCCATTGGCCATTGCCATATTGTTTCCCAATACTAAACCCATATTCGAATTGCCTCGAGAAGCATAGGCTGCTTGTAGTCGGGATTCCACCTCTTGTGCTCGTGTAATGGCAGTATCTATATCCCCCAAGGGGACACTACTCAACTGCAATTGGATATTAAAGTCCAAACCATGAAGGAAATATTGCAATTGGGTAGCTGCGGGGATAGGAATAGAGGTGTCCAACTTACGGAAAACCTCTTTTATCTTCTTCGCATAAGCACGAATATCCTCGTGTGGTTCTTGACGGGTCACGTTGAGTACATGCAACCAATATTGCCCACCCCTTTCAGGGGCAAACTCCCTTCGAAAAGCTCCATAAAATGCATCAATGTTCAATATGGTTCCGGCTTCTAAACCATGATACCATATAGCGGCTCTTCCTTTGAGAGTCATGTTGAAGAACATCATTAAATGTCCTTCTTCTTGGATGCGGCAATTAAACATCAGCTTTTGAAACTCCCTAATGTGGAGTTCCGCATCTTCCTCAACTAGCCCATTAAAAATTGGTAGCGGGTAACCTAGAGCCGGCAAATCTGTCGTTCCTGCTGGAATTGCAATAGATTGCGCCATGATGAGGATTGGATTTGCACTAGGAATAGGGGACGGTGGGGTTACACCTCCCGTACTTGACGTAGACTGGCTTATAGAAGGAAGGGGAGCACCAGAGCTTCCACCTTCTCCTAACTTACTGCTTGTGGTACTAAGACCACTAGATCCACTCCCTCGTAAGGGTTCAGCACCGCTACACTTAGGGGAATATCTCCTAAAAATTTCAGCACGTCGCCTAGCTCTTTCGTCTCTTTCTTGCTTTTGGATCTCTGCTAGACGATGCTTATCAATAAATAACGGATCAATCTCAGTATCCTTTGGCATAAACTGCTAGTTGGTCCCTAAACAACCAGGATTCGAGAACCGCCACTTTTAAGCGGCTCCCGGCAAAACGCACCACTGATGGACCAAAAAACGGGCCGGCACTGGCTCATGCACTAGCCGGACCTCGTCACTACGCACAAGACAACCCCTCGGCCTCGCGGCCAGGAGCGTCTATCAAAATCTCTGCCTTCCTAAACATTGCGTTTGTAATACGTTGTAGTCCAACTGATCCTAGCCCACTACTCCTCAGAGGGAGTCCCTTTCGCATAGCCAAAAGGCTCGAATCACATACACATGGGGTTCCTCCTACGGCTGAATGCCGTCAACCCTCTACGACTCTCCTACACCTTGGGGATTGGCCCCTCGATGCGTCGCTCAACATATAGACATTTCGCACAAACGTCGCTCAAGGTACCAAATAAGCGTGTCCAGGAATGTACCATTGTCCTTACTTGATTTCCCCTTTAGGATCCCACGACTAGCCTACAGCATGGGTATCTCACTGCCTCTCAACGTAGGTCATGTCCTCATAAACCAATTGCAATGCATGTCCAGGAGCTGGTCACTAATACTTTTAAATTCTTTTCATGCTCTATGCATTTCGTGGATGTCTAGTGCTCAAACATTTAGTAAAACAGTATCGTGCACAAGTGCAAAAACATCCTTTTCATGGTTTCTTTCTAACGATTGTATGCTTCGTTGCATGGCATTTTACGGCTTTTTCCCTTATTTTTCATATCAAAAGCGGACAAAATCGAACTAAAACATGGAAGCAAGGCTGATCTGAAGCAAATCTTCATGCCTCAGCCTCACTATACATTCACGGACATTACTCATAATTTTCCCCATTTTCCGAAGCCCAAAATATAATTTTTCCCCTATTTTTTAGGGTTTTTCCACCATTTTCTTGCAATTTTTCCCATTTTCTCCCATTTTTTAATTGCAGAAAATAAAGTTCAGCTTATGGGCTGTAGCCCTTAGTTCATTTCAGCAGAAAAAGAATTTTAGTAGGTGTGGATTAATTTATTGCATCATTTTTAGCCCAAAAAACCCTATTTTCCTTCATTTTTATGGTTTTTCGTGTCTCGGTTTTCTATTTTCTGCTATCCCGCACATGTTTTTCTGATTTTTAAATGAAGAACAGCCAGAAAACAACTCAAAGCATGACATACTCAAAACTCAATCCATATGAACACATTTTTATCAACCAAATTTGCATCAAAAGGCCATTTTCTTTGTAAAAATAATTATTACCGTGTCTTGCGGGTTTTCCCATTAAATTTGGCACATCCCACAATTGATTTCCAGCCATGAATTCTGCTTGGAATCAGCAATCTACAATGATTTGGCATTGCCCCTCAGTCTCGTCAAGAATCGGCATCCATCCGACCATCCATTTCCATTCTACTCTTCCACGCACGAACGGGGGTTAAGAGGAGAGAGAGGGAGGAGAGAGAAAGACTGATTTTCTCTCTCTCCAACCAGGCCACCATCTTGCGCGCGAGAGGAGGCGATGCAGAGCGTAGACTGGAGGCAGGAGCCTGGCATGATCTCTCATGGCTTGTGTATAGAGGCTGCCATCTTGATTATGGGGGGGGGGGGGGGGGGGGGGGGGGGGCGCGATTTTTTCGGCGGCTGCAAAAACAGCCACCGCCCCCCTCCTACATCACGATTTTTTGGAGGGGGGGGGGGGGGGGGGGGGGGTGCCAAAGGTCACCCCCCCTCCCTTACACCTCTTGGGATTTCCCAAATTGGGCCCCCCTTTGGGCACCCCGGCCGGTTTCGGGCCATCTTGCGCGTACGGAACCCGATCGTCCCTCTGAAAATTTCTATGAACTCGTCTCGACATCCCGCACTGACCGGCAGCTCCACTGACTGGCACAGGCACACTGAAAAATTATGAAAATTCTCGGAGTGTCGTACGGGCGCCCGTCAAGCACTTGACGCTTAAAATCGTCCTAGGTCGAGCTGCCGCCTTCGTGGTTGAGCATTTTCCCCCACATTTCCACATTTTTCTCCTATTTTTAGGCACGTTCCGGGGCCTAAAATCCATCCTTCAATCTGCTAACACTCGATTTGTCCCATGATCCTTAGAAATCTCCACATCAATTAAATTACTTTTAGCTACTTTCTTTGCTTCCCTCGGCTACACAGGTGGGGCAAGTAGCTATGGTCACTGTTCATTTGGTGGTTGTTGATTCCAGCCTTATGAATTCCACCCTTGCTGATTCCAATTCTATTGATTCCAATTCGATGGTTGTTGCTATCCTTGTTGATTCCAATTTCCTCCCCATGGTCTAGAATTCTGAAATCCAGAAAATCTTAATTGGAACCCTTGATTGAAATTCCCTCTGAATGGCCTATCCTGATTGAAAGGTGGTCTCCATCTAAAGAACTGTTGTTACTGCCTTTACCATCCCGAATTGTTAAATGGCCTTTGTTGTCCTAGAGCATTAGGAAATACTCCACTTTCATGTGCCAAATTTTGTTAAATCTTTTGCTGAACCCGCTCCAGAATTTGTCCTCAAAACTTTGGGTTATACCAACAATTAGTTGTCAAGTGACAATGAGCTTTCTTGCTACCTTGACACCCATTTCCTTCAACTTCTTATCCACCATATTTTGAACTAAAATCCCCTTGGTCTTTTCTTTACCCTTCTTCTTATGCTTCCTCTGAAAGGTGAGAAGGATCGAAGCTTTCACATGAGAGCTATGGCGGGAGAGCAAGAGCAAGAAAGAAAGAGACAAGAAATGGGAACTCCAACAACCACAATGTGTGGCCAGGCCTTCCTTGATTCAAACTATCACTAAAAGAATAAAGAATAAGTGATTGTGATGGGTGCTCGCCACCTGCAGTGTGCAGTGGCGGGTATTGTTAGTGTGGTAATATATGGGCGACTAGGCAGAGGCGCCTTTACCTCCAACAACCTCCCACTTAAAGGCGAATCTGGCCCAATGAGAGAGAAAAAAGAAAAGACAGTACAACATGTACACATGTACAACAGGATGAGGAAAAAGATGTCATCTCATCCAATGCCCATCAATCTCCTGAGGAAGGCAAAGCACTTGGTAGTGAGGCTTTTCGTGAGCAAGTCTGCAAGATTCTGCTCAATCGGAATCTTGACAAGGTCAACAGACTTGTCCTCAATGACCTCGCAAATGAAATGATACCTCACCTCAATATTTTTTGTCTTTGCATGGAAGATTGGATTCTTGGCTAACTGAATGGCACTCATAGAATCCAAATGCAGTGTAGGCATAGCATATGTCATACCAAGGTCTGCAATCAAATGGCCTAACTAGATAGCCTCCTTGCAAACCTCTGTGGCTACAATATACTCGGCCTCTGTAGTAGAAAGGGTCGTACACTTCTGCGCTTTGGACATCCAAGAGATAGCCCCTCCAGCATAAGTGAATACATAGCCAGAAGTGGACTTCCTACTATCTGCATGTCCTGCATAATCAGAGTCAGTGTACCCCACGACTCCTGTATTCTGGCTGCCATAACAAAGACACATATCTATTGTGCCTTTCAGATACCTCATGATACCCTTCATGACAACCCAATGTTTCTTGCCAGGTGTAGCCATATAACGTGCTACAACCCCAGGACATCTTGGCCCTCTACTCATCTATCTCCAGACAATCGGCTTGTGAAACCTTCATATGAGAAGGTAATGGACAACCAATAGGCTTAACATCGTGCATGCAGAAGTGCTCAAGGACTTTATGTAGGTACTCCCTCTGTGAGAGATAGAGGAGTTCCTAAGATCTATCGCGCGTGATGCGCATACCAAGTATATGAGAGGCATGTCCGAGGTCTTTCATCTCCAACCTCTTCTTGAGCTGAGCCTTAAGAGCATCGAGCTCCTCATGAGCTATCCCTGCTAAAAGCATGTCATCCACATAGAGTACCAAAATCAATAAATAACTATCACGTGCTTTCTTTGTGTACAAGCACAGATCCATAGCACTGCGGCTGTAGCCCTGTGACTTCATGAATGCATCAAACTTATGGTACCATTCCCTAGGTGCTTGCTTTAAGCCATATAGACTCTTCTTTAGCTTTCACACTAGGTGTTCCCTGCCAGGGTCTGCAAAGCCCTTAGGCTGCTCCATGTAAATCTCATCATGCAAGTCCCCATGTAAAAAATCCGTCTTGACATCCATCTAGTACAAGTCCAGGTCAAGCTGTGCAACCAAGGCCAAGACTAAGCATAGGGTGGTCATCTTGACCACAGGAGAAAAGACTTCATCAAAGTCAACACCATGCTCTTGCTTAAAACCCTTAGCAACCAATCGAGCATTGTATGCCCGCTTGGGGTGTCCAAGGGTAATTTTCAGCTTGTACACCCACTTGCATGGCAAAGCCTTCTTACCCTGAGGCAAGGAAACCAAATTCGAAGTCTTATTCTTATGTAATGAGTCAAGCACAGACTGCATAGCCCTCTCCCAAGAGTGACAATCACCCCTACGCATTGCCTCATCATAAGTAAGAGGCTTTCCTGCATCTATAATCAGTACATAATCCATAGAGGGCACAAAATGGTCAAGAAGTCATCTATCTCTAGTAGAACACCTCAAGCCAGGCTCTATTGCCTGACCGACATCTTATCTAACATCTCGGCTGTGAGTATCAGGTGATGCTGCGCAGTGTCTAGCTGGCCGTGGAGCGAGGGCTGAATGGGAGCAGGTGGCTCCTCCTGAAAGATAACTCTGCATACCTCACCCACTTTCTCAGGCTGTATATGCGTTTTGTCCTCATGAAAGATGACATCATAGCTATGGATCACTTTCTGTGCCTATGGATCCCATAGACAGTAACCCATCTCTCCTGCATCTCCATAGCCAATGAAAATACATTTGACACTCTTAAGATCTAGCTTATTGCATTTATTCTTGGGCACATACATCTGAGTGCACAAGAGCCAAGGGCTCACCCATGCATTTCTTACCAGACTTTTTATGCGTATTTCTAGTTTGCCTGCCATACAAACAATGATCACAAGAATCAAAATGCGAAGAGTCAAAAGGTGGAAGATACTGCAAATCACGGAGCGTTTTCATTCCATTAAGAGACAGAAGCTCCAAACGAGCATGCCAAAGGGATACATGGGGAATAGAACCCACAAATAAAACATGATCCAATGTAGCTCCCGATACAAGTAAGGGATAGAGGCTGTCAGACTTAGCACCCCTTGCAAGTACAAGTCTGCCATGAGTAATCTTCCATGTAGAGTCTCCAAAAGACACAAAATACCCTACATCATCAAGCTGTCCAGCTGACATAAGGCTGCAAGTCAACGCAGGTACATGGCATACATCATACAAAAGAAAAAAACTTCCAGAAGAAAACTGCAGCCTAACATCTCCAATGCCCACAATGTCAAGAGACCTGTCATCGCCAAAATGCACAGAACCAGACATGGTATGATAGGTATGATACCAATCTCTACAAGGTGTCACATGAAAGGACACACTCGAATCCAAGAGCCAGCACTCCGCATATATAGAATGTATCTCAGAAGTCTATAAGGCAACGCATGAAGAAGCTGCAAGTATGCAATCATCATCTGAATCAGTGGCCTGCGTGACATTAACCTCTTCTATCTTCACACTAGACTTTACAAGTACTATGCTGCGCTCAGAAGACTTTTCCTGCACTTTATCTTTTCCCTTTTCATTGCTCTTATCATCGCACATTTTATGGCACTGCGGCCTAATATGTCCTACTTTCCCACAATAATGACAGGTAAGATCAGAATTCCGTCCATGAGACTTACTGCGACCATGTGACTTGGACTTGGACTTTTGAGAGTCCCTACCTTTATGATCA
The DNA here is from genome assembly GCF_053477565.2 of Lygodium microphyllum. Classification (NCBI taxonomy): domain Eukaryota; kingdom Viridiplantae; phylum Streptophyta; class Polypodiopsida; order Schizaeales; family Lygodiaceae; genus Lygodium; species Lygodium microphyllum. The sequence continues at coordinate 132,277,663 of NC_141160.1, read as the reverse complement.
TTATCATGCGTGCCATTTCTGCTACCTCGAATGGTCAATGCATGTGAAGAGTGGGAAGCATCATTGTTTCTCTTGTTGATTTCCTCAATCAATAAAGCACTCTTAACATCTTTGATTTTCAGCCCATCAAGCTTGTTCGTGCATATGGTAGTACGGAAGAGATCCCATGATTCAGGAAGGGTGCCAAGCAGAAATAATGGGTGCAAGTTATCGTTGAACTCAATACCCTATGACAACAGATTCTTCACGATAGCATGAAACTAACTGAAATGAGATGATAGGGATTACCCCTCCTCCATTAACTGCTTCAGTCAATACATCTATGACGTAGGACTCTATTGCACATAAAGCTTCTAAATTTTCTTCCATAAGTCCTTTGCACTCTGACTCTCATCTTCAACAACATTATGACAAACCTCTTCTGAGAGTGACAAAATAATGGTAGACTTGCATAGCTCATCAACTTCCATCCAAACATCATCATCCATATCCTTAGGTTTGTCACCTTTGAAATGCAAGGGTTTAATCTGTAACTTCTACACCAAAATCTGCCATATTTGGGACTTCCAATACCCATAGTTGGTACCATCCAACTTGGCAATGTTAAAGAGAGCTGTGTCTTTCATATGACCGGCCATGCAGGTTGCTGTAATTAGTAGAAAATACACTAAAACCACTGCTAAAACTAGCTGAAAGAGTGCATTTTACCAACAGAAGCACCTATCCACCAAATATGACCAAGATAACATCAAATAGTAAGCATTACCCTCATAGAAGTGCTCAAAATCTGCAGATTTCAACTTGCTGTAATAAATGGCAAATTTCAGTAAATGAGAGCTAACTGTGCCAGAAGCGAATCCCAAGTCAACCATATACTACCAAGACCATAACCAGTATCATGTGGGCATAACATAGGCATATGATAGTTGATAAGCATGAATCCAACACCCGAACATGCCATGAAATATCTACCAGTGAGTAGGCACACCCCCCAGTCACAACGGAGCAAAATGTATGTGCCACTACCAAGACTTAACACAAGTAGGTGTCAGCTCACAAGGAAAGGGACCCAAGTCAAAGAGTCAGCTCATAAGCATCGGAAGGAATCAAGACATATGAACCATGCATCATCCCAAAGGGTAAAAAATTCCAAATAGTCTCAAAAGCTCAAATAGCATAGACCGCCTGCTCAATGTCTGTCAAGCATCCAAAGACGCTCCCACTAGCATAAAGGCCATAAATATCAAGCAACAAATCTCGAACAAAGCATGTACGAGCACTAGTGACAAGTGTCCAAGATCAAGCATTAATGAGGCATCTCGGACATGGAGGCGGTGTGACATCCATATATAGCATCCATAGACATCAAGTATATCCAAAAATAAGCTCTGACAAGCCAATAAATCTCCAAAATATACTCCAGACAATCGAATTTCAAGCCCAAGTAAAGCTCCAATAGCATCCAAGCTCAAAAAATGTAATTGACATAGGTAGGTGACATGAGCATAAGTACATGTCCAAATCAGTGAAGCATAGATCGATAAGTGCCAAGATACATCCAAGATAAATATCCAAATGCTATGGAAAGCGGATCTCAAGCTCAACCAATGATTAAGAAGCAATGTCAAACTCTTTTCCAATCCCCGATGGTCAATACATCAATGTACATCTCCAAGACATGACCTGAATAATATCATAGGCATAAGCATACATGAGTAGAATAGCTTCAACCCAACTATTTACAACAAACATTCACTGCTCCAGACTGAGTATTCAAGGCCTCAAATCAGTACCAAAATGATGGCAATCCATTAACATAGCATCTCCATACATGTAGACATCATCCGGGCATCAATATGCATCAAGTGATCAATCCCGGTAAGCATAGACTTCAAGAGATAAGTGCTGCCCTGTTTTGGCCAAATCTAGGACTATTCAAAATAGTCAATGGCTGAGCTAAATCAACTCCAAATACGTCTCACATAAGAGGCATAACATCCACAAGTGATCCGGTATCAATAGACATCAGTAGAAGCATCACATAAGCCATAGGCATACAAATACATGCTGTCTCAGACCTGAAATCTATCACAAAATATTCTTTCATGAGATTTTGGCAAATTTGACATCACCATCGTGTCTAGAGCATGCCAAAATCCCAACTTAGACTCTTACCTTGCATGAATCGGATTCCGAATGCCCGAGATATGACAAAAAGAGTAATTTTTTAGCCATTTTTGTAAATAGACGCAAATAAAACGTGAGCATGCTGCTGTACTTGAGGAGCCAAATTAGAGTGGGTAGGGGATAAGCAAGAGCCCAATGAAGGCCTACAATAGGCCTACACAAGCCTAGGAAAAGTCCAAGCAAGAGGTGAACAAGCTTCAATGATGGAAGCTATGGCTGCCTCTTCATGAAACCCTGCTATTCATGTCAAAGAATGGCTGAGAACTGAGTGAGAAGCAAGCTCTAATACCTCGTGTAGATGTCGAGGAAGGCCGGGAAGTGCTTGCGAAGGACCTGCTCTGATATCAGTTGAAAGGTGAGAGGGATCGAAGCTTGCACACGAGAGCTATGGCGGGAGAGCAAGAGCAAGAAAGAGAAAGACAAGAAATGGGAACTCCAACAACCACAATGTGTGGCTGGGCCTTCCTTTATTCAAATTGTCACTAAAAGAATAAAGAATAAGTGACTGTACAGGCACCCACCACCTGTAGTGTGGAGTGGCGGGCACTGTCAGTGTAGTAATACACGGGAGGCTAGGCGGAGGCGCCTTTACCCCCAACATCCTCTTCTTATCTCCTTTATCAAAATCAGAATCAGAGTCAGAATCTAAACTGCTACTTGCTTCTGAATCGGAATCGAATCTATATCTATATCAGAATCATCATCACTGCTGTCATCCAAAGATTTCTTCTTCTTCTTCCCCTTCTTTCCCTTCCTTTTCACCCGAGAACTCTTCCTTGAAGAACTCAAACTTGTAACTCCAAATCTCTTTTCTGCTCTTGTTGCACTGTCTACCAAGGCATTAAAACTAGATTTGACATCTACACCTGCTACTGCATTCCACAATTCTTTCCGCGGACCATGTATGTATTATCCAGCCAACATTTCATCTGTAGGCCTTTCAGCATTTGTAAGCCTCTTCAAATACTGATTGAATTTCTGAGTGTAATCCTCCATAAACATTTTTCTTTGCTTAATCCCTTTGATTTTTGTAAGCATATCATTTGGAGTTTTCCCCTTCCGAAATCTATTCGAAAATGCATCCCTTAATGCTGTGTAATCTACAAAAAGCCCTATATTGAAATTGCTCAACCATTGCATGGCTCTTTCCTCAAGTGTCACTTAGAATTTTCGCATCTTGGCTTGCGCATCATACACTCTGTCAAGTCCTCTGCCTACCACCTTGTCTCAAATTGAGCTACGTGGCAATCAGGGTCTTGTTTGGACTTCTCGGAAAAGGTCCCGAAATTGACATGTAAATCCGCTCTAGCCACTGCTGCCATATTCCTTTGCATATTTGGGGTCAAATGTCCTGTTGAAGATAATGTTGATGTTGTATGTATTGAAGGACGTATTGGTACACCTCTTCGAATTCCCAAAGGGTCAAACTGCAATTGTCTTCTCACCACAAATGCCTGCTGCAATACTACTCCTACAAAAGTCAGATTCAATTGCCCAATTCCTCTAGGTTCATTGAAAATTCCTCCATAATTCTCTATATCCTCCAATTCCTCTGCACTCCGATCTGACTCATCCTTCGAATTGTCACTTTGCATCCCACTATCTTCACCACCTTCATGCCCTTCTGCACGCTGCTGCACACCGCACTGCTGTGCTGCCCACCTTGTGAAATACGGGTGAATAGGTTGCTGTGAATTCTCCAGAACGAAAAATCATTTAGCCTCTGACTTCCAAAAACATAACCGTCAATGTAACTACCCCCAAAACCACTGCTCAGCATGGCACTCATCCCTCCCACAGAAGAGAGCAAACTTGACCATGAACACCCTTCATAAACACCATGATCGCCAGTGTATTATGGTTACACGGTTGAGCAGCAGTTACACAGTTTTACTATTTCAAATGACATTCTGACATTCGATCTGACAATTGAGAAAATCAGAATTCATACTAAACTTCATCTTCACATCACATGCATTTCACTTTCTACATCACTACTTATCTCACTACGCTCAGATATGAACTCGCAAAGGATCAGAATAGAGGAAATAAGACAACACAGGTTGACAAACTACATCTGTCTCCTTCATTCAGAAAATCTGCCATAGTTACATAATGATCTGCTTGAGCATACATGCGAACATAACTGAATCCCAGGCGTGCTATGAAAAGCTACGACCTTCCATTTTCAAGATTCTAAAAGTCATCAAAATTGACAAACGTCCAAAATAGAAAAAAAACCATACATTGGACTTCTTCTAAGGTCTTCTAAGGTCTAGCCTAAACACTGTATGTGGGTTCTCATCCTATGTGTCGAAGGGCTACAACTTTTGTGATTCTATGGACCTAGGATTGGGTCTTAAGATGGGTGTGTAGGATGAGAGGGTGGTTTTAGTGTAGGTGTATGTCGGTAGAGTCCTAGTCTAGATCCCTAACTAAGTGACTATGTAGGTGAGAAAACATAGTGCAAGATTGTGTTCCTATGGATTTCGATGTCTCACACAATGTATAGGTGTTGATTATGCAGGCATGTGTGTGTTGCAATGTGTATGGTCTAAGTATGTAAGTGTTAATTGGCTGGTATTATGGGTTTTTGGGTGCCTATCTACTAGGTTTGGATGCACTTAGGATGGGATATGTATGTGAGAATCGGGTCTTATGTGTACTAATGCCTAAGGTTTACACGTGACCTAATGCATGTATGCCTCGATGTGTGCAAGTGTCTAAGGGTTTAGGGTTTAGGGTTTAGGGTGAGGTGTGTATGTGCTTCATAGTTGTTGATTCCTATGTGCATGGATGGTGTGGCCGTGTGTGATGCTATATTCCCTTTATCCCTTGACACTTCGGGTCCCAACTAAGGTTTAGTGTGACCTAATGTGCATGTTTAGGTATAGGTGCTCATATCCTAGGTTGCGCTAGTAGATTATATGACCTATGTGAAGATGTATCACTAAAGACATTTTTTAGTTTGACCTAATGTGTGTGTTAGGTATAGGTGCTCATGTCCCATGTTACACTAATGTGTGTGTTAGGTATAGGTGCTCATGTCCCATGTTACACTAGCAGATTGTATGACTTGTGTGTGTCCAAGTGTTGTACTAGCAATGAAAAGATGCAGTAGTATGGCTTATGAGTGTGGACTACCCTACATGCATGCACAACTATGTCCTATTGTAATCTATGTGCTTAAGTGCCTTCTTAGCTAGGTGAATGAATACCTAAATGTTTGTGAATAAGTGTTGGTGTGTGTATGAGTGTCTAGTTACCATGCATGGGGTGCTAATTGTTGTGCATGTACCAGTGCTAAGGTGATATGTGTACACATTTGTTGAGTGCAATGGGTCATGTGTTTCTTCTGTACATGAATGAATGCTCTCTAACACTTAATTTTTCAATAGCACAACTAAGTAGTGTGCATCTTACCATCTACAAGCATCTAAATATGCATGTGCACCATGAACTAAGTGCATGATCTAACAAATTACATGAGTGTTAGAGGAGTGGTGTACACATGTGCCTTTATGACCTAAATAAATAGCACCTAATTGAGTGTAATCTAAATGGGTGCGACAAATTGAACCCTAATGGATCAAACAAAACAAAGAATGACAAGGTTGTATCTTTATAGCTAATGAGGGTGATGATGCCTTCAACCTCCTTCTCTCCTTCGACGTGACTAGTATTTTGTGATCACTTGAATGCATGGTCTTCACTCTAATGAAGATGCCTCCACGATTGTGGCTACTTCTTGCCTTCTCAAGCCACAATGCTTCCATGATTGTCATTGATTTCTTTCAATGTCTTTGACAAAGCTTTCCTTCTTTTACACACACTCATTTAGAAAGGTAACCCACTCCTTTTGCAATGGTAAAACTATCATTTGCTTTTGTAAATGCTTATCACAAAGCTTATCTATTATTGTGTTTGAGCTTAAAGGGACAATAAGGTTATGTACTAATTCAATCTTGTTATGATCATCACTTACATTGTTTTTGCATCTTGAGGTGTATATGTTTCCTGTGTTTGGTGCATTGGTTCTACTTCGGATAGCAACTCACATATTTCTGGTAGCCCCCTTTGAGTATCTTTATTTCAAGGCTTTTATAGCATGGAGTTCAAGGTTTCTTTTGGCACTAAAGAAGAGGATGTGGGCTAGTTTGTGGAAGGTTTGAAGTGTCTTATGTCATGGGAGACCTCAAAGGAAATAAGTGGTTGAAACATGTCTATAACAAAACTAACCATATTGCTTCACATGTAGCAAAGCAAGTTGCCTTGTACTTTACTTCGGTAGAAGATAATGCCATAGTTGGTTGCTTCTTTTGATCCAAGACGAGATTCCTAACCCTAAAGAGAAACAATATCCAAAATTTAATTTCCTAGAATCACTATTACCTACCCAATCTAAGTCTTAGTTTTTCATAAGAGCACTTCCAAAATTGTGTGTGATACTATAGTCAAGAGTTCCCTTCAAGTATCTGAGCACCCGCATCCTAGCTTTACAATGAATTTCTAATGGTTTGTTTGAGAACTTGCTCAAAAAATCCAATAGCAAAATTGATATTTGGCCTTGTGTTACACAAGTAGATGAGGTTGCCAACAACCAACCTTGTGTACCTCCCAATGTCTCCTAGTACTGATGTATCCTCAATGGATAACTTCATATTGATATCCATACGTGTAGCTATCTCCTTACACTCAATCATGCCAAATGCTTTTAAGATCTCCCATGCATACTTCTTTTGAGAGATTTTACTAGACTTTAATTCACAAATAATAGTGCAACAAGACCAATTCTGTCATTTCAAAATTAGAGCTCAAAGGCTTTTGCATCTGATGGATCATATCTTCATAATCACTTGTAAAAATAAGAAGATCATCCACATATAGGACAATCACTAAAAACTTTTCACCATCCTTATAAATATACAAGTTAGCATTTGAGGCACATATTTTGAAATTCAAGCAAAAAAAGGATTTATCTATTCGCTGGTATTATGTTCTAGGAGCTTGTTTTAGCACATACAATGCATTTTTCAACTTACAAGTTTTGTTCTAAAAAATGGGGACCTCAAATCCCAATGGTTGAGCTATGTACACCTCCTTCTTGAGATCTCCATTCAAGAATATTGATTTAACATCCATTTGGCAAACTAGCCACTTCTTATAAGTAACCATTGCAGAGTATTGTGCAAATAGTGATCATTCTAATAGTTGAAGAAAATGATTCTTGAAAATCAAGTCTTTCTGTGAAAATCCTTGTGCAACTGAATTGGCTCTGTACTTTTCTAAGCTGCCACCATCAGCCTTGTACTTTACCTTCTAGACCCACTTGGTACCAATAACGTTCCTCTTTTCTAGCCAATCCACTAGCTTTCAAGTATAATTCTTCATTATGTTGTAATACTCAACTTGCATAGTTGCTTTCCATGTTGGATCGGCAAGTGCTTCTTCCAAGTCAATTGACTCATTTGCTTCTCTCATAATCTTAGCCATCAAGGCCATATTGACTATGTGAGCAAAAGCCTTTTTTTACTCCTCTATTCACACAGAGACCTTCTTGGTCTATTTGCCTTTTTCTCAACTGTGGTAGGCATAGGATTACTATGATCATAAAGCTACTTTACCCATCATTTGAAGATGATGCTTTCTCCTCCTTGAGAGTAGAGATAGCTCTAGGGATAGGTTCATTTTGGACTACTTCTTCACTGGATGATAAAGTGGAAGAACTTATATTCTCCTCCTTCATTTTATATGGCTACTCCCGTTAATCACCACATCATGATTCCCTATTATCTTTTTTGCCTCTTGGTCATACAATTTGTAAGCCTTTTTCTCATCACTATAACCCAAGAAGATACATTTTGTGATTTTTGGATTTGACTTGTTTATCTTATCCTTAGGAACATTTACATAGCATTCACACCCAAAAGTTCTAAATTTTGAGATAGATGGTTTCTTACCAGAATAGGCCTCATTAGGAGTTTTTCCCTTAAGAGCATTTGTGTGACTTTGATGGAGAATGTAGACTACATTATTAACAACTTCTTCCCAAAACAAGTAAGGCAATATCTTACCCTTAAGCATGCACCTTGGCATTTTCACAATGGTGCGATTTTGACATTCAACAATGCCATTCTATTGAGGTGTATGGAGTGTCATCAATTAACACTTAATCCTTTTACCCTTGCAAAAGTCTTCAAACGCCTTTGAGTTGAACTCACCACCACCATCAGTTTTAAAGTTCTTTACACTTTGCCCTATTACATTCTCAATAAGTTTTAGCCATTCTTTAAACTTACCAAAAGCTTGAGCCTTATCACAAAGGAAGTACACACCCATATCTTCCTACTATAGTCATTGACAATCAAGATAAAATAAGAAGATTCTCCCAATGCTTGTGTATGCATTTTACCGCACAAGTAGTATGCACCAACTCTAGAGGAGTCGTTGCTCTATTCTTGCTTTCTTGTGGAAATGCCTTTCTTTGTTGCTTGCCCATCGTACAAGCTTCACATGGTTTCTTCATTTCAATTATTGTAGGTAGGTGAGCAACCATACCTTGCTCATGCATCTCCTTTAACATTGCAAAATTAATGTGACCAAATCTTTTATGGCAAAGTTTACTTGTGCGCACACCAACAGTGGCTATAAGAGCACTTAATTCATACAAGTTGTTTCTTCCTTCTCCTTTGTTGACAACTTTGCCACTTTGCAATGTCAATAATTTCTGCACCTATCTTAGTGAACCTCACCTTATAGTTAGGATCAGTTAATAAAATCAACTGGTAGCAAATTTCTCTTAATCTCTAGAACATACAATATATTTGAAAGATTTTTTAGTTCACCATTTGGAGCAACAAAGGAAATAGTACTTGTGTCCTCAGCAAGGCATTTTGAATAACTCCCAACCATCATAGTGATGCATTCGTTTGGAGGCTTCATAGAACTATATAGACCTTTCTTGTTGTTCAAGACAATTACTAGTCCATCAAAATTCCTTAAAGGCCAAAGCTTGGGGTCTCAATTGAGTGTTTAGGACAATTACTAGTCCATTAAACTTTGGCAAATAAATCCAAGGATACCTTCAATCTAGCTTCTCACTAGTCTTGTGTATCCCATTGCTAGCCATCTAGTGGTGTAGATTCTTGATTTGAATGATAAATACTTCAACTATCTCTCCTTCAGCAGACTTCTCTATTGCTACTTGATTCTCCAAGTTCTAAATCCTTATTTGATTTTGCATTTTGTATTGACTCCTTAGTACATTCCAAGCCTTTAATATCTTGGTTATAGGCTAAATCAAAACATTATCAGAATAACTTATAGGTAAGGCACATAATACATATGTGTCCATTCATTTTCAAGCTCATAGAAGATCTATATTTGGAGGAATCATAATACTAGAGTTTGATGGGTCGGGGCTGGATTGTGATTATGGATTAGTCCCTAGCATCATCTCTAGAAGCTTATAAGAATCAATGATAGTTGTGATTTTAAACTTTCACAAAGTGTAGTTTTTTGTACCATCTAACTTGCCTTCGCTGAAGGTTGGTGGATGAATCCTTAGTGTTTGAAATGTCGGTACAATATTAGCATTGCCTAATGCACCAACACTACTACTTGATGCAATAGATGGCATTTCTCCTCTTCACTATTGAATCCCTTTTCTCTCATGTATTCTTCACTTCTCAGAGCCCCATGGGCTCTAATACCATGTAGAAATTATATGGCATAGTGGACAAAATTTGAGCAAGGAGTCAAGAATACATACTAAATATGAGAAGAACAAAAACTGCTTTAATTTCAAACAAACTGATACAAAGATAGCTCTCTCCACCTGTGCACTTCCACTATGACGCTTATATGGTGATCTAGACAAATGATAGGCGAAGAGCTTAAGGGTAGTTGGAAGAACTTAAGCTCTTCGCCTATATGGTGATCTAGACAAATGATAGGCGAAGAGCTTAAGGGTAGTTGGAAGAACTTTGACTAGGTGAAATATAGATTGATGATGCCTTTGGAGGGGTCTCCATTTAATAGCATGGGAAGGTAGTCTGGTTGGTATGTTTGACCATATTATGAACCTTCCCTAGTTGACCATGGAATATTCCCTTTATCGTCAAGCCAAGGGTGTTGCCCTCAAATCCTCGTCGAGGGGGCTACTGGCTCCCTTGAGACCCCCTAGCCAAGGGCTGCTTTTGTGACCCCTCGGACCCCAAAATAGGGGTCCCTAATAACTACCATACCCCGTGATTTGATGCATTGTGCCTCGGGTTGCTACTAGCATAACTACTCTATTTAACCCAAAGGCTAGATCCACAAAGGTTACCTTTTTTGCATCTAGTCACATAGACTTCATCTAATATGCAAGTCAAGACCCAGCCATTGTCCATGCTCACGCATGGCTTCTGCTCATAATGGTGGCCTTACAACTTAGAGCACCATGGATCATTGGTGGTACCTTACGAGGGTTGTAATATAGCCCCCCCCCCCCCCCCGTACCTTCCCCATAAGAACCCTCCCTTAAAAAAAATTTCAATTTTAACACAAATTTTTCTTATTATCTCTCCCTGCCGACTGCATGGCAGGGAGAGAGAGAGAGGGAGTTAATGGAAAGGGGGGGCATGCAGCCCCCAGACGGAAGGGGTGGCGGGCATTAACGGCCTTCTTCCAGCCCCCCCCAATATACCACCTCCCCTCCCCATTATAAAGGGGAAGCCCCCCCTCCTCCCTGGTCATCAGTACGCAGCCCCTCCTCTCCCTCGTGAACAACGCCCCCCCTTCTCGTCGTCTGCAGTAGCAAAGCCTCCTCCCCCCCCCCCATCATCATCATCACGAGAAAAAGAGAGAGAGAGAGAGAGAGAGAGAGAGAGAGAGAGAGAGAGAGGGAAGTTTTTGGAGTTTCTCCTTTCCCCCTCTTAAAGGGAGGTCACACACCCCTCCATATTTTCAAAAAATACGCCCTCCCCTTCATTATCGTTTCTCCACTCAAGGAGAGGCGACGAGAATCTTGCATAGGAGAGTGCGAGAATTCTATCTCTCGTACGCGCGCCTTCAAGTATGGCACCAAAGCGTAGTTCCACAAGGATGGTCGGAAACCCTGTAAGTGTGGACGGTGGCTCGAATATAGATGGCACCACAACTGTGAATGGTTCATCAAGCATCAATACCGCTGGAATCAAGACATCACTCCAAACCCAGGTTGTTCTATTATTAAAACATAGGTTATAATTATCATGGTGAAAATCATATTCACATACATCACATTAATTGCGTGTTTGATAATTTCCTAGGTATGAACTTAGTTGTGATGTATGTAACAAACAAGATAATTTTCGTTGTAAGATGACATCATAATAGGTGAAATTGATTAGATAATTGCATCGTAAATTACCAAAAACTTCTTGCATGAATTCTTGCATTAAGTGCATTGCTCCTTGCACAAGTTCTTGCTTAAAATGCATTTCAAAGGACATTGAAAGAAACAAAGTGCATCTCCGAATCGCAAGAGGGATTCTAAGGTACATGTAATAATCTGCAGAAAAGACTAAAGTGCAGTTAGACCCATACAATGATCACATAAAGTTAAATCGCTCAAGAAGTTTATAGATCGTATAAATAATTAATTAGAGGATAATGTTAAGATTGCATGCATAGAAAGTACCTTCGCATGTGTGGCATAAAATAACGCGTGGATTATATCAAAATTGTAAGCATTGAAATGAAGGCATGGCATTACGTTGCATGCATTGAAGTCGTTGGGAAAATTCAACATTGTTTGTAATTTACCAAATGGGATTGAGATCCATGGGACCCATGTCAAAGTCCTTGGTGACTTCAAGAGGGATAGGTAAAAGCTTAAGCGCCTGTGAGTATCATTAAGAGGGCTTAAGAAGATTATACTTAAGACGGAGTAGGAACTGTTCTAAACAGAACCATCTTGACCAACCATGGTCAAGGGAATAAATAATCTTGATCAATTAAGATCAAAGATAAAGGTACATAGGTACTACAAGGGATCTAGGAGACAACCAGCAAGTTGACCAACCGAGGACGACGGGGTTGTCCATGATCTATTAGACCTAAGGTAAGGATAATTAGGGTCGATAGGGTACAAACCCTAACCCAAAGAAAAAGAGAAAACAAGCAACCTAGCTTGCCAAGCCCCTAGAATCTCACCAAGTCGTGAACGACCCAGGACCAAATGCTAGGAGCATTCGGGAAGAAGGAATCACACCCTAGCAGTTGGTCATACAAACAACCACTGAAATGATCGTGATTCTACACTTAGGTACATTGTTTGAACTTCTTTGCTCAAGGAACTAATTGAAGGCAAAACACTTAATGCTTCAAGTTAAAGGTCTGGAGGGAGTGGCAGGTTCAATTACCTCCGACTACCTGCCTGGCCCTATCCAAGGGGGTTGTTAGCCGCACCGAGTATATGGACCGAACCCACCGCGAGAGGTCTCTCCATGGGTGCTACTTGGAGCGGGAGGATGCTTGGGTGCTAGGGGAGGCTCTGACTATAAATTCCTTGTCTCCAGATCCCGCACAAGAGGCCGATGTGACTCGAGATGGGATCTCGAGGCCTGAGTACTAGTCTACGAGCAAAACTTGGATCAACAATCCTGTTGATTGCTGGGATAGCCTTCGAGCATGATACTTGATGTATTCTGGGACTATGATAAGTAAAGATCATATATTTGAAAAAGGAACTTGCTTGACATTGTTTTTGTGTTAGTGCCTAAGTTACGTGAAGGAACCTGTGTTTAAATTGATTAATTTAGGAAGCTCCTTTTGCATGTCAAACATAATGTGATAGGTAATTAGATAACTAATCAAACCAAGGAAAGTGCAGTGGACGTGACTTGGGTCCGTCCTACGGAAGGGTGGTCCCGGTTAGCTGGAAACTTTTCTCAAAAGATGTGAAAACGATACTATGAAGACCCTAGAGTCAATAGAGTTAGAACCCTGATTTATGTTGTTTTAGGGGAGCAGAATGGGACTATGCCTTATGGGCAGAGAGGTTGAGCTTCGCATCCCTCTCGTTTCCCATTCTCCATGAACCAAGTGCAGCATAAATCCACTTTGACTCTGTTGTTCCTACTCAAAGTGGGTCATTTGGAGCTCGATGCTAGCTACTTCCTAGAGACTTTACTTATAGGAAAGAAACCCTGACTTCAGGTCAATCTTAAGTGGGAACGGTGAGATACTTTCGCTCGGGGCAGACTTGGGAAGACCTAGATCGCAAACCCTATGGCATTCCTTGCGAGTACCAAGTGGCACTTTCTAGATCTCTTCCCGATGGGCTGCTAAGACGGGTCCCATAGGTGGATGAGCGGACACATTACAGTAGCGAACCAACGAGATCGAAAGGTTACAAGGGAACTTAATGGAGGAAAATAAAGGGAATAAGGGGATAAACAAGGGAAGGTGAGTAGAATACAGCAATGTTTTCTATTGAAAAGCTTTCTTTACTCACTCATGGATGCTGGGTTGCAAAGTCACGAAGCATGGAGCAAGTTCATGGTGTTCCAGGTCATGTTCATGGTTGCAATGCATGCTTCGAATTATCGTTAGAGGCTTGGCATGATGGAGATTTCAGACCGCATCTATAATCCTTCGCCCCTGTATGCGGAACGGATATGGACGAGAGACTCAAGAATATTTTACATAGCAACCCACCGACTCGCATACATTCAGACCAACTTGAAGAGAATCAAGTGGATGGAGGATTTAAAGATCGTGAAGCTATTCATCTTTGTTGAAGCTCGCATAAATGCAACCCTGCATGTTAGCAGTCAGAAAGTCAAGCAGAACAAGTATGTCTATGAAGAAGTGACCCGGGTAATCTCTGCTATCAGAATCAAAGTGTTAGGGCGCTATGAGAAGAACGGGTATCAAAGGAAGGGATACCCCAAGCTTCCCATGACTTACCGTTTCCTGAAAATCCATGACCCTACTCCATATTATTATTTTGTCCCTATAGCTAATTGTAACACAATCCTATTTTCCCCAAACTGATGTATCAATCAGCCTGTCCTACTTATCCTATTTTCCCCAAACTGATGTATCAATCAGCCTGTCCTACTTATCCAAAATAAATGTACTCAGGGGGATTTGCCTTCATGAATAAATAAGACTTTTTACAATTATCTAACTTGAACATAAATGTTAACTAAGGTGTTAAGTGATTAAATCACTTAGCAAAAAGTTGTGCTAGTCATATTAACATAATATGGGAATGTATGATAAGATGTTAACATAAATAATCTTATTGTTTAGATGCAACCCCAAGCGCAAGTTCCAAATCCGACACCTGCACTAAGTCTAGTTGTGGCTCAAGAAAAGAAATTCCTTCTCAAACTAATTAAGCCACACGAGTTTAATGGCAAGGGAAGGACTATTCAAGCTGACGCCAAGATCTGGATTGAGTCCATGGAGGACTATTTTGAGGTAGCAAGAACTATACCTGCTAACCAAGCCATGCTCACCAAACTTAAGCTAACAGCTGAAGTGAGACTTTGGTGGAAACAGTGGTGCAGAGACCAAGTGATCTCAGAGGGGACAGTCACTTGGGATAAGCTTAAGAAATCCGTGCAAGGGAGGTATCTGCCACCTCCCTATGGCACACAAAAGATGAATGAATTCTATGACTTGAAGCAGCTAGGATTATCCCTGGAAGCATATTATTCAAAGTTTGTTTCACTCCTAAAGTATGCACCCCCAATGGATATGACACAACAGGTGTCAAAATTCTGCGTTGGGTTGAATCCACCCATAAACACTCGATTGGAATCAATGCGCCCAACGGACCTACAAGACGCACTCATTTGAGTTGCTCCAATAATACAGGAGGTGCAGACCAAACCAAGGGATAACAAGATTTGGCCTTACAAGGATCAAAATAAGGGCATGACTAAGGCTCAGACTAAGAGAGCACAGGGTCAGAATCAGGGCCAAAGAAAGAAAGCTAGGGTCAATGCTATTAACAACTTTGTTCCAACACGAACCAATGATCGCAACCCATGTTGCTTCCATTGCAATGAGCCCAGAGACTTCAAGAGGGAGTGTCCCAAGCTTGGCAGAAGTGGACATCGCCAGGGGCAATTCCAAGGTCAAAATAGAGCCGCTCATGGCCAAGGAACCACCGTTATGGCCAGAGGAAGAACCTCCAGTGTCTCCAACAGGGTGCTGGACAATGAAGAAGATCCATCCATGGATGCTAACATGGAGAGGGAAACACTTCACGCCACTCTTCACAAGAAGGGTCCAAATCGCCAATTCTCGGTGATTCATACTCCATCAGAATATCAAGGTAAAAGCTTCAAAACCTTGATTGACTGTGGCAGTACACATTCCTTCATCTCACCAATCTGTGCAAAAAGATTAGGGATAGCCACGATAGATGCACCTACCTTACTTGTGGAATTAGCAAATGGTCGTGAGGTCACTTGTACTAGGCAAACTGCTAAGGTGAAATTCCTACTGGGTGGGAAGCCAACTTCTGTGAGATTCAGGGTAATGAACCTAGGTGTCCACGAATGTTTACTCCGAATGGATTGGCTAATACCCAATGATGCCCACATCCACTATGGGAAGGGCCAAGTCTCCTTCCGAAATTTTGAAGGGGAACTAGTCATGACTCAAGGTGAGGCTGGTTAGCCAAAAATACAGCTGGCAAAAGCAACACGGATAATAAAAGGTGTTCAAAAGGGCCTACCTATCTATCTGATTAAACTGAATAAGCTAGATCAGAATCAAGAATCTGGAGAAGAACCTTCATGGTTAAAGGAATACGTAGACGTATTTCCTGAAGATCTAACGGAGCTTCGTCCCCAAAGGGAAGTCGACCACGAAATCAAACTTGTGCCAGAAACTACACCGATCGCAAAAAGGCCATATAAGATGTCCATCCCGAAAGCTATCAAACTGAAAGAGCAACTCAAGAAACTATTAGACCAAGGCTACATCCGTCCTAGCAGTTCACCATGGGGAGCTCCAGTGTTGTTCCAAAAGAAGAAAGATGGAACGCTTCGCCTATGCATTGCTACAGAGGGTTGAATCAAGAAACTATCAAAAATAAATACCCCATTCCAAGAATAGATGAATTACTTGACCATCTTCAAGGAGCAAAGGTTCACAAAGATAGATCTTAGATCTGGATATTATCAGATAAGGATTAAGGAAGAAGATATTCCGAAGACTACAATCAGTACAAGGTATGGACACTTCCAATTCCTAGTGATGTCATTCGGGCTAACGAATGCTCCTGCTACCTTCAACAGCTTAATGTAGGATATCTTTAGGCCCTATCTTGATGACTTCGTACTCGTCTTTTTTGACGATACCCTAGTCTACTCAAACAGGGAAAGGACCATGAACCCCAGCTTCGCATTGTTCTTGAAACAATGAGAGCACACAAGCTTTATGCCAAGAAGAAGAAGTGTGCTTTTTTCAAGAAACAGATTGAATATCTGGGATTCATTGTATCAACATAAGGAATTTTAGTAGATCTAGCTAAGGTCAGAGACGTTTTGGAATTGCCAACACCAACTTCTGTCAAAGAAATACGTAGTTTTCTTGGGTTGGCAGGGTGGTACAAAATTTTCACCAAAGATTATGCTTTGATTGCAACCCCTTTGACTGATCTACTAAAGAAACAAGTAGCAATTGCATGGTCACCTGCTGAACAGACCAGCTTTGACAAACTGAAGCAAAGCTTAGTATCAACACCCATCCTGAAACTTCCTGATCTTAGTAAGGAGTTTGAAGTGGTAACTGATGCTAGCTCACTTGCTTTAGGGTGTGTACTTATGCAAGAAGGTCATCTCATAGCATATTCTTCAAGAAAATTGAAGAGCCATGAAAGGAATTATGCTACCCACGACCTGGAGGGAGCTGTTGGCTGTTATCCATGCTCTCAAACTTTGGAGACATTACTTGCTAGGTAACAAATTTTCCTTAGTAACGGACCACAAGAGTCTTAAATGGATTTTCACCCAGAGTGAGCTCAATATGAGGCAACGTCGATGGATCGAAGCGCTGGAAGAATACAATTTTGAAATCAAATATAGGCCTGGAAAAGAGAATATAATTGCGGATGCACTGAGTCGCAAGGCATTGGTAAGGTCTCTAGCCATCATTGGTAAGGTCTCTAGCCACAAAGCTATCAATGCAAAACAACCCAATTCTTGAGCTAGCAAAAGAAGGGGCATATCATGACCCAGTCTATCAAAAAATGCTAAGGGATATCCCCATTAGGGATCAAGACCCGAAGCTAAAGACGAAGTATCAAGAATTCTCCATCAGTAGTGGGCTTGTCTACTTTAGGACAAGATTATGTATCCCTTCAAGCCAAGCTCTCAAGCAGAAGATACTTTGGGAAGCCCATGACTCCCCTTTCTCAGGACATCCTGGTTATGCCAAGACCCTTAATGCGGTCAGAAAGAGCTATTATTGGGAAAGGCTCAAGGGAGACATACTCAAATATGTCACGGAATGTTTGTCTTGTCAACCATTAAGGCAGAACATGTTAAAATGCTTGGGAAACTGCAACCACTTGACATTCCACAAATGAAATGGGAGTTCATTAGTATGGACTTCATTGTTGGCTTACCCCAAGTTCAGGGAGGATATAACTCTATTATGGTTGTAGTAGATATGCTCACCAAGGTCACACATCTCATCCCTGGCAAGACGAACTATAAAGCTTCAGACATCGCAACATTATTCATCAAGGAAATATTCAAACTTCATGGGTTACCCAGAAGAATCATTAGTGATCATGACTCTCTTTTCACATCACACTTCTGGAGGGCTATCTTTGAGGCTATTGGAACTCAACTCTGTTTCAGTACAGCTTACCATCCCCAAACTAATGGTCAAACAGAATGAGTCAATCAAGTCATTGAAGATATGCTTAGGGCATACTACTATCGTGAACCTAAAAAGTGGATTCAATATTTACCACCACTGGTTGAGTTTGCCTACAATGCTTCTTACCAACGGAGTATTCAAATGACCCCTTTCCAAGCATTATATGGGCATGATTGTCATACCCCTTTGAACTTCTCAAATCCAACCTTGAGGGTAGAAGCTTCAAGACAAATGCTGGAAGACATGAATGATCAAATCAAATTAATAAGACAAGACATTCAAGCTGCCAAGGATAGACATAAGGCCTACGCTGACTTGAAATGGCAAGATAGATCCTTCGTCAAAGGTGATATGGTCTTCATCCGTGTACACCCTAAAAAGAGTTCACTGTCCTTGGGAGAGTACAAGAAGCTAAGTCCAAGGTATTGTGGACCTTATAAGATCACCAAGTGCCTAGGGCCTAATGCTTACAGACTACAGTTGCCCACAACTCTAAGAATTCATAACGTATTCCACGTTAGCCTATTGAAAAAGTCTCTACTAAATCCGAATCATGTACTTGATGATCAGCAAATTATAATGCCTAGCCAAGGAGTCCTTGAGCTATGTCCTGATAGAATCCTAGATGTTAGGGAGAGGCATTTGAGATCAAGGACCTTGAGAGAATACCTCATCCAATGGAAAGATTATCCCAAAGAGGATGCCACCTGGATGGATGAAAATACTCTCAATCAACAATACCCCTAGGTCTTCTCGAGATGAGAACATCTCGATTCCTCTAAGGGGGAGAGGATGTAATATACCCCTGTACCTTCCGCATAAGAACCCCCTTTTTTTAAAAAATAAATTTTAAAACAAATTTTTTTACTCTCTCCCCTTGCCGACTGCATGGCAGGGGGAGAGAGAGAGAGAGAGAGAGAGGGAGTTAATAGAAAGGGGGAGCATGCAGCCCCCAGGTGGAAGGGGTCGTGGCCGTTAATGGCCGTCTCCCCCCCCCAATATACCACCTCCCCTCCCTATTATAAAGGGGAAGCCCCCCCTCCTCCCTAGTCGTCAGCACCACGTAGCACTCCCCTCCCTCGTGAACAATGCCTCCCCCCCGGTCATCTGTAGCGCAACCACCCCCCCATCATCATAACGAGAGAGAGAGAGAGAGAGAGAGAGAGAGAGAGAGGGAAGCTTTTGGAGTTTCTCCTTTCCCCCTCTTAAAGGGAGGTCACACACCCCTCTAGATTTTCGAAAAATACACCCTCCCCTTCATTATCTTTTCTCCACTCAAGGAGAGGCGACGAGAATCTTGCATAGGAGAGTGCCAGAATTCTATCTCTCATACACGTGCCCTCGATTATGGCACCGAAGCGTAGTTCCACAAGGATGGTTGGAAACCCTGCAAGTGTGGACAGTGGCTCGAATCAAGATGGCACCGCAACCGCGAACGGTTCATCACGCATCAATACCACTGGAATCAAGACATCACTCCAAACCCAAGTTGTTCTATTATTAAAACATAGGTTATAATTATCATGGTGAAAATCATATTCACGTGCATCACATTAATTGCGTGTTTGATAATTTCCTAGGTATGAACTTAGTTGTGATGTGTGTAACAAACAAGATAATTTTCATTGTAAGATGACATCATAATAGGTGAAATTGATTAGATAATTACATCATAAATTACCAAAAACGTCTTGCATGAATTCTTGCATTAAGTGCATTGCTCCTTACACAAGTTCTTGCTTAAAATGCATTTCAGAGGACATTGAAAGAAACAAAGTGCATCTCCGTATCACAAGAAGGATTCTAAGGTACATGTAATAATCTGCAGAAAAGATTAAAGTGCAGCTAGACTCATACAATGATCACATAAAGTTAGATCAGTCAAGAAGGTTATAGATCGTGTAAATAATTAATAAGAGGATAATGTTAAGATTGCATGCATAGAAAGTACCTTCGCATGTGTGACATAAAATAACGCATGGATTATATCAAATTTGTAAGCATTGAAATGAAGGCATGGCATTACGTTGCGTGCATTAAAGTCGTTGGGAAAATTCAACGTTGTTTGTAATTTACCAAATGGGACTGAGATCCATGGGACCCATGTCAAAGTCCTTGGTGACTTCAAGAGGGATAGGTAACAGCTTAAGCGCATGTGAGTATCATTAAGAGGGCTTAAGAAGATTATACTTAAGACAAAGTAGAAACTGTTCTAAACAGAACCATCTTGACCAACCATGGTCAAGGGGATAGACAATCTTGATCAATTAATATTAAAGATAAAGGTATGTAGGTACTACAAGGGATCTAGGAGTTAACCAGCAAGTTGACCAACCGAGGACAACGAGGTTGTCCATGATCTATTTTACAAGGAGACCTAAGGTAAGGATAATTAGGGTCGATAGGGTACAAACCCTAACCCAAAGAAAAAGGGAAAACAAGCCACCTAGCTTGCCAAGCCCCTAGAATCTCGTCAAGTCGTGAACGACCTAGGACCAAATGCTAGGAGCATTCGGGAAGAAGGAATCACATCTAAGCAGTTGGTCATACGAACGACCATTGAAATGATCGTGATTCTACACTTAGGTACATTGTTTGAACTTCTTTGCTCAAGGAACTAATTGAAGGCAAAACACTTAATGCTTCAGGTTAAAAGCCTGGAGGGAGTGGCAGGTTCAGTTACCTGTGACTGCTTGTCTGGCCCTATCCAAGGAGGTTGTTAGTCGCGCCAGGTATATGGACCAAACCTGCCGTGAGAGGTCTCTCCGTGGGTGTTGCTTGGAGCAGGTGGACACTTGGGTGCCAGGGGAGGCTCTGGCTGTAAATTCCTTGCCTCCGGATCCCGCACAAGAGGCCGGCGTGACTCGAGATGGGATCTCGAGGCCCAGGTACTAGTCTACGAGCGAAACTTGGAGCAGCAATCTTGTTGATTGTTGGGATAACCTTCGGGTATGATACTTGATGTATTCCGGGCCTATGATAAATAAAGATGAGATATTTGAAAAAAGAACTTGCTTGACATTGTTTTTGTGTCAGTGCCTAAGTTACATGAAGGAACCTGTGTTTAAATTGATTGATTTAGGAAGCTGCTTTTGCATGTCAAACAGAATGTGGTGGGTAATTAGATAACTAAGCAAACCAAGGAAAGTGCGGTGGACGTGACTTGGGTCCGTCCTACAGAAGGGTGCTCCCGATTAGCTGGAAACTTTTCTCAAAAGATATGAAAACGATACTATGAAGACCCTAGAGTCAATAGAGTTAGAACCCTGATTTATGTTGTTTTAGGGGAGTGGAATGGGACTATGCCTTATGGGCAGAGAGGTTGAGCTTCGCATCCCTCTCGTTTTCCATTGTCCATGAACCAAGTGCAGCATAAATCCTCTTTGACTTTGTTGTTCCTACTCAAAGTGGGTCATCTGGAGCTCGACACTAAGCTACTTCCTAGAGACTTTGCTGATAGGAAAGAAACCCTTGTTGAGATATCGAGCTCCACTCGTGATATGCCAGGGTGACCGTTGTGCATTTATGTCACCGCCCATGAATAATAGCTACACCGCCCATGAATAATAGCTACATGATAGCTATCCTTATCTACTCTAGTTCGTGGCTCAGTTAGTATGCCACCTTAGTTAGTTGAGTTTGGTTTGAGACCCATATATAGGGTTCTTCTATTTCTTTGTATGAGAGTTCTTTTGGCTTACACAACTAAGAAGAGGAAAACTGTTTTCAGCCTCCACCTTTGTGTGTATTCCCCCATTGTGCAAGCAAGAAAGCTACAAGTGAGACTCCTTCCTTCTCTCCCACAATCTTGACATGGTATCAGAACCTTGTTCGTGGTAAGGAGCTCAAGAAAGCAAGCCAAGCTTGCAGTGTTCTAGTACGAGGAGCAGTGTTGCTTTCATTTTCTGTTTTGGGAGTAGATCTCTGCAGGTAGCACAGCCGGAAATTGCAAGAGTGCATTGTCTCAGATTGAGACGCCCTTCGCGGTGAAGCAAGAGGGCAGTATATGCTGCGAAAAAAGGCTTTAGCTGTTGGCGACCCTGTTTTTTTTATTTGAGGCCGTTTCGGGGCCTGTTTTGAAGGCGGAAGTTTTTTGCACGCACTCAAGAAAAGGCCCTGTTTTATGCTGTGCGACCACTGTTCTACAAGTCGGTGAAAAGTTACCACAGAAATTGCATCGTATGCTTGTGTGCAGAGACATTGGGAGTTACAGAATCATCCTTGGTTCTTGTTTATGCAAAATCGTCACTAGGAAGTGACTGTGTGGTCAAATACCACTTTCGCCAGTTTTGCAGATTTGCCCTTGTGAGGGTGAAGCTGTGTTTTTTGCAGTGACAGAATTTTTTGCAGTGTTCTGTAATGGCGTCTGATTCTCTTTCACAGATTGTAACTGAAAAGCTTGACAAGAACAACTTCCAAGCATGGAAGTTTAGAATGACGAATTTCCTTATGAGAAAAGGATATTGGAAATTTGTTGCATGAAATGAAGAAGAACCAGTTCTTCCTGATGTTCCCAATCAACAGCAAATGTAGGCATTTAAAGCATGGCATGAGAGAGCCAGGAAAGTTATGTATTGGCTGTCTATCAGTATTTCAGACTCTATGATTGTGCATATTCAGGATGCAAGTACGCCAAAGGATGCATGGGATACCTTGTCAAAAATGTATAGCACAAATACGCAAGCCAGGAAAATGCAGCTCAAGCAAGAGTTGCATAATGTGCAAAGAGAAAGTATGAGCATCAATGACTACCACATGAAGGTGAAGAAGATTGCAGATGCACTTGCTTCCATTGGGTCGCCAGTGGAAGATGATGATTTAGTTTCTATGACCTTGAATGGTCTAGGAAAGGATTATGCACAGTTTCGGACATCCATTTCAGTTCATGAAAGATTTCTTGATTTTGAGGAGTTGATTGCTCTTCTAATTTCTGAGGAGCAGAGAAATGGTGGTGCATCTTCTTCAGGAGGAACTTCAAAAGAAATTGTCTTCTACTCAAATGCTGGAAGAGGTAGAGGCAGAGGTAGAGGAGGCCGATTTGGAGGCCGTGGTAGAAATCAGAATATGCAGCAAACTCAAGAAAACTAGTCCTATGGAGGAGGACGTGGTAACTCTAGAGGCAGGGGGAGCCAAAGAGGTTGTGGTGGATGGCAAAGAGGCCAAAATGCAAACAGTAATGTTGAATGCTACTACTGTGGTAAAATGGGTCATATGGCTAAACACTGCTATAAAAAGCAGAATGACATCATGAATAGAAAACTGCAACAAGGGAATTATGCATCTTCTAGTAGACAGGGTGATGACAGAAATGAGCATTTGTTTATGGTGCAGCATATGAATAATTCTGTGACAAGTACAGAAGAAAGCAACCATGTATGGTATGTTGACTCAGGTGCATCAAACCACATGACAGGTCATGCAGAATGGATGGAGGATGCAAGGAAAATGGAAAAACCAGGATTTGTGGAGACTGGTGATGATACTGCACATCCTATTGTACAGATTGGAAAAATTCCTTTGTCTATGCAGGATGGGAAAAAGAAATACCTGTCCGATGTATTTTATGTCCCGAATATCACCAAGAATCTAGTTTCTGTTGGTCAAATGGTTGAGCAGGGCTTGCAGGTCAGATTTAATCCTCATGGATGCTTTGTTGAGGATATGAAAAATAAAGGTCGCTTGATAGCAAAAGGAAATAAGAAGGGCAGAATGTTTACGTTGGATGCAGACATGTCTGAATTGAGTGCAGCAATGTTTGCACATGGGACCGGTGTAGTTGCAGATATTGATATCTGGCATAAACGCATTGGCCATATTAATGTACAGTGACTTAAATCAATGCACGCCCAAAATATTGTTGCAGGATTGCCTAAATTCAAGGTTGCAGAAATGCATAAGGTATGTGAAGCCTGTCAGTTTGGAAAACAGGCAAGGAAATCATTTCCTAGACATGTTCAAGAGAGTAAGAAGCCATTGGAATTAATCCACTCTGATGTGTGGACTACTAAAGCTGCATCTCTTGGAGGCTGTCATTATTTTATCACTTTTATTGATGACTATAGCAGAAAAGTTTGGGTGTATTTTATGAAAAAGAAAAGTAAAGTTTTTGGGCATTTCAAAACTCTTAAAGCTATGGTTGAAAAAGAAACAGGCCTGCAAATAAAATGCCTAAGGTCAGATGGAGGGGGAGAGTACCTCTCAAATGAGTTTGCAAGGTTCCTGCAGGAGCATGGCATAAAGTAGCAATATTCATGCAGTCATACCCCACAACAAAATGGAATTGCAGAAAGGAAAAACAGGCATATTGGAGAGGTATCTTGTGCCATGCTCAACGAAAAAGACTTGCCAGATTTTTACTGGGCTGAAGCAGTTGCTACAACAGTCTATATAATGAACAGGACTCCCACTGCAGCAATACATGGGATGACTCCAGAGGAGAGGTATACTGGTAGGAAACCAGATATTTCTCATTTGAAAATTTTTAGTTGCATTGCCTATGTACATGTGCCAAATGAGTTGAGATCCAAGTTGGATCCAAAAGCTGAGAAGTGCATCTTTATTGGTTACTCTCTGCAGCAAAAAGGGTATAGATGTTATAACCCTTCTACTCGTAAGTTTACAGTGAGCAGAGATGTTGTTTTTGATGAGATGAGTAGCCGATATAAACCAGTAAATGTGATTGATGATGTAGATGCACAAAACGGTAATGCTGCACAGAATTCACAGCAACAGTCACAAAATATTAGTGGACCTGGAGCGTCCTCTAGCAGTGGTTCACATTCTTCACCATGGACAGGGAGATTGAGATCAGGAGAATCTTCTCAAAGCAATGCAGATAGTGGTATTCAGGTATCACGAAAAGGAAAAGAGAAGGTAGATCAGCCCATGTTTGATGTGAATGCAGGTCACTCTTATATGGATGGTGAATCCAGTGGCTCAGAACAGAGCATTGATGATGAGTTGGGTATTCCTTCTATTATTACACCTGGAGTAAGGAAGACCAGGGATGTTTTGAGGGCACCTGGGAGTGAACCTACTTTGCGCAGGTCTACCAGAGCTAGGTATCCTGTGGATAGGCTGAAATATGATGGATTTACAGCCATTCACTATGCATATATGGTCAAAGTGATACAGGAACCAAAACCCACTTCTTTTGAGCAAGCCATGGGAAAAGAAAAATGGGAGAAAGTCATGGATGAAGAAATGGATGCCTTGGAAGCAAATGCTACATGGGAATTGGTACCTTTGCCTAAAGGTAAGAATGCAATTGGCTGTAAGTGGGTTTATAAGGTAAAGCACAATGCAGATGGTTCTGTGAATAGATATAAGGCAAGATTAGTAATCAAGGGGTATGCACAAACATATAGCATTGACTATGAAGAAACATTCAGTCCGGTTGCAAGGATGGCAACCGTAAGAGCAGTCATTGCTATGGCTGCATCAAAGGAATGGTCTTTACATCAGATGGATGTAAAGAATGCCTTCTTGCATGGTGATTTGCAAGAAGAGGTCTATATGGAGCAGCCACCAGGTTATGTGCATGCTGTTCATCCTGAGTTTGTTTGCAGGTTGAAGAAAGCATTGTATGGCTTGAAGCAAGCACCTAGATCATGGTCTGACAAGATAGGTCGATATCTTGTCACTATTGGCTTTCAGATTTCTAAGGCAGACTTCTCACTTTATGTGAGAAAAATAGAGAAAGGTATTATGCTACTTGTCATTTATGTTGATGATTTGATTATGATAGGTGACAGTGATGAAGATATCCTTCATGTGAAAATGCTATTGAAGCAGAAGTTTGAGATGAAGGATTTGGGAGAGCTGCGTTATTTCTTGGGCATTGAGGTGATTAGATCACCAAGTGGGATACAGCTCTTGCAGAGGCAGTATGGATTGGACATGCTGTCCAAATATGGGATGACAGGCTATAAGCCTATTTCAGTTCCTTTGGAGCAGAATGTGAAGCTGAGCACAGATGTAGGTGAGCTTCTCGAAGACCCTACTATGTACAGATGCATGTAGGAAGTTTGATTTATATGACTATTACCAGGCCAGATTTAAGCTATGATGTTGGATTGGTAAGTCAGTTTATGCAGGCTCCAAGGAAACCGCATTTGGATGCGGCTAGATGCATACTCAGGTATGTGAAGTCCACATTGCAGTATGGACTACTTTATGAGACTGGGGTTCAGATACAGTTGCATGGATACACTGATGCTGATTGGGCTGGTAGTATTTCTAATAGACGATCTACCAGTGGATATGTGTTCTCTTTTGGGAGTGCTGCAGTCACTTGGAGGAGCAAGAAACAGCCTACAGTTGCCTTGTCGAGCACAGAGGCTGAGTACAGGGGTACAGCAATGGCTGCATGTGAGGTAGCTTGGTTGCATAAGCTACTTTATGATATGCATCAGTCTACAGATGGGCCAATTGTCATTTATTGTGACAACATGAGTAGTATACACTTGGCAAATAACCCAGACTATCATGCTAGAACAAAGCACATTGAGGTGCATTATCACTATGTGCGAGAGAGGGTTTTACTAGGTCTTATTGATCTAGTTTATGTCAGCACAGAGGATCAGGTAGCTGACATATTTACGAAGGCATTGGGTGCAAAGAAGCTGCGCAAGTTCAGAGACCTGCTTGGTGTGCAGGAATTGGGATTGAGCTCGAGGGGGAGTGTTGAGATATTGAGCTCCACTCGTGATATGCCAGGGTGACCGTTGTGCATTTATGTCACCGACGTGTCAGTTGCAGATGCGGTTGGTACACCGCCCATGAATAATAGCTACATGACAGCTATCCTTATCTACTCTAGTTCGTGGCTCAGTTATTATGCCACCTTAGTTAGTTGAGTTTGGTTTGAGACCCATATATAGGGTTCTTCTATTTCTTTGTATGAGAGTTCTTTTGGCTTACACAACTAAGAAGAGGAAAACTGTTTTTAGCCTCCACCTTTGTGTGTATTCCCCCATTGTGCAAGCAAGAAAGCTACAAGTGAGACTCCTTCCTTCTCTCCCACAATCTTGACAACGCTGACTTCAAGCCAATCCTAAGTGGGAACGACCAGATACTTCCGCTCAGGGCAGACTCGGGAAGACCTAGATCGCAAACCCTGTGACATTCCTTGCGAGTGCTAGGTGGCGCTTTCTAGACTCTCTTCCTGAGGGGCTACTAAGACATGTCCCGCAGGTGGACGAGCAGACATGTTACAAGGGTGGTAAGTTAACCCCAACACGAAGAAAGCAAAAGGAAATAAAAAAGATGCAGGTAAAAGGCGAAAAAAGGTAGCTTGGCTGAAGAAGGAAGAGGAGAAAAGACCAAAAGCGCAAGGGCAACCTTAAAAATCCAAGGCAGCTGCAAAAGGGAAAAGGCGCATTTTAAAGTACAAAGGCACACCCTGAAACCTTGTAAAAGAGTACCAGGCAGTGGAAAATCCAGAAAGCTAAAATAAAAGACAAAGACAAAGGCCAAGGCAAGAGAAAGGAAGGGCAAAGGCGCACTAGGAAAAGCACAAGACAAAATTTGTGTAAAAGAGTGCAAGCGCCCCGCGGTTTAACTCAAGGAGCGTCGGGCTCTCACCCGCCGTGCAATTTGTAAATATAGATGGGCAGTGGAAAGAAAGCTAGGAAGATAGAAGGACAATGGGAAAAAGGGCCTAGGCTACGGCCGGCTATGTAAAAAAGGAAAAAGGGGATGACCGCCCAAAAGGGATTTAGGGTTTTGTATATAAAGTTGAAAAGTGAATGAGAAGCTCATTCTTGTGTGTGGCAAAAAGTGGCTCTCCTCTTCTTCTTCTCCTTCTTGTTCTTGCTTGCTTGAGCTTGTGCTTGAGAGAGGGAGTGCGAGAGTGTGGGGGAGTGAGTGTGTGAGGGTGAGGGACCGTGGGGTGGAGAAGCTCTCCATCTTCTCCTCTCTTCTTCTCTTCTCTTCTCTTCTCTTGTCTTGCTTGCGGCTATGGAGCTTGGAGCGTAGAGCTTGAGGATGGAGCTCGCTTGAAGCTTGCACTTGGATCGTGGAGCTACCGGAGTGTGCAAGAGAGGAGGTAACTCGAACGGCATGGAGGTAAGCTCACTACACCCGTAGATATGGATGGCGCGTCGGCTATATGAGAGGTAGCCATTAGTGCTCAGCTTGGAACGCTTGAAACAATAAGAGGTCCGTGGGTCTTGGCGGTTGAGTGAAAGCTCCCACATTTTGGTTCCGTTGTCAGGACAAATGGATTCAAGCCTTGAGCACTTGCACGCTTTGAATCGAGCATCAAAGTAAGGGTTTTCGCCCGAACCGATGCTGGAGATAGGTAGGAAGTGAGGGGGTTGAAGATGGTATTCGATCTCCTTGGGAAATAGGTTTTTTGCTTTTTGAGATTTATGTTGTGAGATGGAGTAGTGTAGGTATTTACTTTGTGATTTGGACGCATTAGAGTAGGAGAAAACAAAGAAATACAAAGAAAATAAGCATTATGGTTACTATTGCAAAACAGGGAAAAAACAGGGCAAGAATCGTGCAAAAGTGGTTAAAAAATCGCTTGTGATGCCTAAGGTCGGCAAGTGAGTTATTGGGGATGTCAATACCATACCGGGAAAGGGGTATAAGGGCCAAAAGTGGCAAGAAAGGCCACATTGTGCATTGTAGGGTTTCAGGAGAGCAGGAGAGAAGAGGAAAGCTTGGTGAGGGAATCCGCTTCAATCTTGGTATCAGAGAGATATTTGGCCAGCCCAGGTAATTCTACACCTTCCCCTACAGTAGTAGGACCAATCTGGAGTTGCTCAACAAGGGGGAAGGCCTCCAGCACCCGGCACGACGAATTTTGTGAGAGTCGGCGAAAAGACGCGCGATGCCTAGCGCGTCCGAGTAACGACGACTCTGGTCCGAGGCCCAAACTCGATCCTCAGACCGTTCGACTCGACCCACTCAACCTCTACCACTCGGACGCCCACACTCCGGCCGTCCGAATTGAGCACTTGGACTACCTTAGAGTTCAGTCTCGGCCCACTCGGCAACCTGACTCTGCCTCGGCCCATTCGGCCACCTGACTCTGCCTCAGCCCACTCGGCCACCTGACCTTGCCTCGGCCTACTCAGCCCTCGGACACCCGGGTTCGGACTGGCCGAATTTTTCATTCGGACAGTCACACATGACCCTTACCACTCGGCCCTCGGACGTGCCGAATCGGGCACTCGGACCCTGCAACTCGGACCAGTTGGGCCGAGTATGCAGTTTGACCAAATTTTCAGAAAACTTTACCTAACCCAGCCAACACTCAGCAGCCCGAACTGTCGGAAGCCCTTAGGACACTCAGAACTTGATTCTGGCACACAGAATAGGCAAAATCGTAGGGCGCAGCCGCTTAGTAGCTAGAGATAGACAGTTGCGAGACCAGGGACTTAGATGCAAACCGCTGAGTGGAAAAGCTTGATTAGACCCAAAAATGAATGAGGCAATGAATTAGAAAAACTCTGAACCCCGAAATTGACCCCACATGCTACATAGAGCGAAAGGTGCCTCGTAGATCCACCACTGGGCCAAAACTTCGAGCAAGTGGTTCAAGATTTGGCGGAATGATCCTCCAAGCTGTGCATGGTGCTTACCGTAACGACCCTGCGGGTCAAGGAGGGGACCGCCTCCTGGACCCTCACAAAGGGGGCTCTTCCCCCTCTGCATCCTCCCCAAGTAGGTTGGAGAGAAAATGCGCATCGTGACAGGCCCTCCAAACTAGACCCTCGGGTAGTAATGGCCCTACGCGAGCATGGAGGCTCACTTGAAAAGGAGCCACCAAAAGTCCGCACCCGAATAGAGGCAAATAAAGACCCTAGAACCTTAACGGGCCAATCTCACCACCATCAAGGGCAAAAAGGCCACACTACAAGGACACATGTACATTGTGTTCAAACTACGTCTAGTCAAAGCAGAATGCAACATCATCAAGCTACCAATGCGGAGATGATTAGACATGACAGTCCTGACGATAGATGTACCCTAAGCAGCGCTGCACAGACAACCCAAGATCTCTGTGGAGAATCCACGTCTAACTGTGCAGCTGGGGACTCAAGGGCATGTATCAGAAGGCTTGAAGCTGTAAACCAAGACCTGGACGATGAAGACATAGTACCACCTGCTTATCTTAGGGTCAAACTCATCGCAAAAAGAGAGCATAGTGTTGATGCTCTCATTGATGAAGGAGCAGACTTCAATATCTTGACTTACAAAGCATGGAACCTACTAGGTCAACCAGAGCTCAAACCGACTGATGCAACTCTTAAGCCTCATGGGGAAAACCCACAAGCACTTCTAGGGAAGTGCAGAATCCTTGTAACTATTGAAAAAGAAAGCTTGCCAGTCCTGTTCTATGTTCCTCCAAATAGCGAGAATTATGGAAAGGAAATCCTCCTAGGAAGGCCCTTCAAAAAGGCAATGAAGTGTGAAGCTGACTATATAGCACAGAGGATACACCTAGCACTACCAGGTGTGAGGATAATCACGACTTTTAGCAAGGGTGACCTCACCAAACCTCGAGAGAAGGGCAAGGAGCATTCTGACATACCAAGCAAGCCTAGTAATGAGAGCAGGGAGTTGTTGAAAGAGTTGATACAAGCGTAGGTTGAACGGAGAGAACCAGTAAGTGAGGCCATACTTGAAACAAAGAGGGTAGGAGATAAGCCCAAGGATAGGGCTTGGACTTACAAATATCGTAGAAGATCACGAAAGAAGCCCAAGCCTTATAGACGAAGGCATCCATGGAGAGCACACAGACGCCACGATGGATATCCAAGGCGTTGCTTCGTGCTCAAGGGCATTATGCAAGCACCTGATGGATTTGGGTACCGAAACCTCCTACTAAACCACCTCGGTCAGGAGCCCAAATTAGGTCAAAAAAAACTAGACATGGGAGGATCCCTAAACGAGAATCTGAGTCTCGGACCAAAAATATTGGAGTGATTGCGTCCCTCACTATTGAAATCAAGAAACCGAACATGACCCATCAAATACTAGATCCTTAGCCTAGCGTGCCTAGCAAGTAGATATCAGAGGGATCCGTTGAATGTGCACGAGATCCACTAGTGGCCAAGGAGCCGTTGACTTCCCAAGGGACAAGGAGCACCACAGGCACAATGCCACTCATGATAGGGCTGATTGCTCAGCAAAGCTAACGACAGAATCCTCCAACAATCACAAGCAAATCATTCAGCCGGTGCTAGATCTGCCTAAGAGTCCTAGGTCTCTACGTCCTCTCTTCCCAAACGGACCTCGAAGGCACAACGACAGCTGTCAATGGCAGGGACTCACTCCCAACCTCTGTCTCCATTAAAGCTTCCAAATATCCAAGAGGGGAAACATGACACTTGTCGTAGCTCTCGGCCCAAGGATACTCCCATGCAACCCAATGTGATTGGATCAACTTAGGATCGATCCACATAGGTGAGTGTTCAGAGGACAACAAAAGACACAACCATGTCTGATCGCCCCAGGGACTCCACACTACGATCCACCAAGAGTGACCAACCCACTCGACTAAACACCACTGCTCCCAACCAGGGATCGCAGCAGTCACAGCCCTCAGCTGTGACCACACCCCTTCATCTGAGGAGGAGGAGGTGCCACAACCAGTAGCCTTGACAACTCCCATCCGTCCCAAGCACCTGAAGCCTAGGCTCGAGGAGAAACCCCTCAAAGTTGTGGCCAAGGAAATGACGCACCAAACCACTCAACCTAGCAAGGCTATTCAGTAGGCTATGACTATGTTCCATGAGGACACACTAGAGAAAGGAAATGCTAAGTCCCAACCAGGCACAACAATGGTTGACCTAGTCCAAGGTCCTGAACCATTGAGAGATATGCCTTCACTGACAAAGAGAAAGAGAAGAAAATAGCGCAAACAGCAGCAGCTACAGGTGGTCGTGGACCCCAAGAGTGTTAAAACCAAGAGCACTGGAGAGCTGGGGAATAAAGCATCATGTCCATCCACCACTGAACCCATTGATGTCTCTCCTAATAGCAGTGAAACCTCAGACACATTCGTGTGCTCTGAAAGTTAAAGTAGCAGTTGCCATCAACAGTTGCTTCCAATGCTCAATCCACCGACAATAGAACTCTCATCGACCAATCAAGAGTGGAGATAACGCTACCACAACAAGGCGACAAATTCACACCAGTCATGTCCAAAGAGAACCATGACGCAATGACAAAGCCTCAAGAGAACCATGGAAATCCCAAGCGCATGAGCACTCCTAGCATTGATCGATCTTACTCTTCTAGGCCTGAGGCCCTAGCTACGCTAAAGCCCAGGCAAACTCCTAGAGCCTTGCGTGAGATGGCAACTAAGCAAGCCCTCGTCGAACATAGAGGTGTCTCAGAATGCCTAGCTGAGTTGGATGCCAAGCTCAAGGTGTTCCCACGTGTCTATGTCCTCGTAGATATGCACGCATTCCCTAAAGAGTAGCTTGGGGACTACTTGCCCTTCCCTTTATCTTGGAAAGAGCAAGAACACCTTGATGAGCACTATAGCAGGCTCCTGCACGAACGCTTGCTACTCATCTCGGGCGAGGAAGCTGATGAACTGCGGTTAACTGTCACATTCAATGAGGCGCTCTGCCAACTGAATCTCTTAAACATAGAGCAACTAAAGCGACTGTCAGCAGGCCGAAGTCAATTTGAGTAGCATTGGTGTGAAAGCCGCATTGCAATGGCCGAATAGGGGCTCAGATCATGATAGTCTCTGAGGAGCGATTGGCCAAATGGCGATCCCAAAGAGACCCAACTTATGTGGCACCAACTTCCCTTCGAGTGTTGACTGCCATTCGGGGCAAGGACTTGGTTAAACCAAGCCAAGAAAACCCTCTGCTTGATAAGGTTCTCACTGAGGAGGAGTTACATGTCACCAGTAGACTCGGACAAGGTTCCATGCTACTCTATGTGGTGAAATATCTATTAGTATTGAGTAAGCTGCCACGTGTACTAGATGCGTGTGCCACGCTTCAGTACAATCCTGAGTTCTACAATTGGTTTCTATCCTAGTGAAGTGACAAGGATTCGAAAAAATGTATATATATAAACAACGATTTTTGTGTCACCCTGTATAGACATTATCAACACACACAAGCAATAAAAAGTCAAGCACAGACAGAAGAATCGGGGCCAACAGGCTATGCTAGGCCGGCCCCCTTTCACCAGATCATGTCCGCCTCCGAGCAAAGGGCATGCACCCCGCATTGCCACCATGGAAAGCCCTGAGCAACATCCCTCATGATGTAAGCAGGGCGCAATCCCTCTCTACACACTTTTCCCTTCCCGGCCTATCCTTCCGAGGATGAGCCCTCCAAACGCGGGACCACCAACCGATGTAACTCTGCGTGAGTCACGCTCTGCTCGTAGTTAGAGGCCAGAGGGACACCATTACAATGAGTATAGCATGTTCCGCACCTTCTCTTCTAGTCATATGCATTTGACAACCCACATTGAAATCCCTCCTATGCGAACAACCTTATTCCGTATCAAGGCCTAACTCTTGGATTGCATCTTGCAGGCTTCCAGAAGGAAAACATGGAGAACCACGGACAGCTGGTGTGCAGAGACGCTCTTCGTAGACGACGGGAGCACGCGGCACGCGCCCTCCCCCGGTACACTATGTACCCACTCTCAAGAGATATGCAAAGAAATGCGGACCTAAATGGCACCGTCCTGGATGAAGGCCTAAAAATCCTCGGACCAAGAAAGTCAAAGCTCAGCTAAGCATGCAAGCCGGGGCAACACCAGTTGCACAAATCCCCCACAAGCGCTCAAGCACCAGATGTCCATGAGCAGGAAAGGCGGCCAGGGATAGGGAAGAGTTCGACGCATTAGTTAAAAGCATTTTGGAATTGGCGACGGCCCAGGACTATACCATCCATGTCCCGGCCGACATGTGCCCTACCCGACCTCATGACAAGCCCGCACCCAATCGCCCAACCAATCGGACTCGCCTCACCTAGTAGAAATCGACTAAGCCCTAGGATGTACGAGCAGCTTAACAAGTTATCATGACCTAACTTTTTGTCTTTTGATGGGTGAAAGGGAAACTCCCCACTCGTGCAACTTCTGCTGCCTATAGCTAATGTATGCCGCATCTTTGACAAGCGATCGCATATGCAGTGCGATTAACATCATAGCATTTCGAAAAGTCATGTTTTAACATAACTACATCTGTTGAATTACTTAACGAAATCAAGCATGTGCTCTCACGACGTGACAAGTGGATACAGGATAACACAGGTCTTCGTGCAAACATGTTCAACACCTGGGTCACTGCAAAACCACGACCATGCACTAACCGCAACAAAGTCACGCTGCTGAAAGCGAATCATCACCCTCGCGAGTGCACACATCACACGAACCCATGCGTAATCATGGGCTTTCTTGGGTCACGCTCTTCACTCACGACGGGGGGCGCTGCAATCATACCGATATCGCAACAACGGCTCCCCTAACAACAAGGCTAGGGCACATTCATCAAGGTCACATCCATTTCCCGCGCCTCCTAGGCTTGACATGTCCCGACCCGTTGAAAGGCTCACAGCCCCGCATATTGCACTGGTTGTACTATGGAAAAAAAACCCACAAAAAAAAAACACGAGCACATCACCGCACCTAGGGGTCCTCAAATTAGGTGAGTCCAGTGACCTTAGTCTACTGGCTCCGTCTCTAGTCCCCTAGCCCCCTAGCATCACCGACAATACTTCAGGGCACATCAAGAGCAGGTCAGCCCTAGGAAGCTTGTCTCACCTGGGATTCAACCTGTCACCCTGAACCATTCGGGGCACCCACCGCACGAATGGCCATGAATAGTACACCGTTCTCATCCACAAGCCCAATGTCGCCCACCTATGGCTCGTACACTATCCCCGTGCCCTATCCTGCTATGTCTACAATCGCAATGCACACGATGGCGCACCCACCTTCACCTGTACTTCTTTCCACCATGGACCACTCTGCTTCATCCACACGACGTTATGAGCCACCAAGCTGTAGTCTTCTACCTACATAGTATCTAAGTATGCATGGACACTCACATAATATCTGCATGAAAGTCTATACACAATTTGGGTCCTCAAGTGTAGGACAATACTCCAGGCTTGCTTCGAGTTCGACCTGTCTCCCAAACTAATCAAAATATGTCTTGTGCATGATATGAAGACTAGCACTACCCTTAGGGAGAGACCACATGAGAGGTTTTCCATTTGCAGGTATTCAAGACTCCAATGAAAGCGTCATCAGCTCGACATCAACGCTCCACTCTAGACTCTTGTCCTTCGCTCCCTCATGCCCATCACCAGAGAATCATCCCACCCAAACTCCACCAAGAGCATCCCACGCACACCAATCCCGTACCCGCTATGAGTGGCCATTCCCAACAAAGAGTCACCCTATTGCCCCCTACAACAACCATATCACCATGCCACTCAGAACAGCCAGTGCCCCATCGACCTTCATCCGCACCAACCTCAGAACTCCCCCAAAGCAGACCACAACCGTCCTTGACACCCACGTCTTCGGTGCATGCTACTGCCTGCTACCTACGACGGTGAGTGCCATGGGACTGGCACTCATCTAGGAGGGGGGTAATGTTAACCCCAACATGAAGAAAGAAAGAGGAAATAAAAAAGATGCAAGGCAAAGGTGGAAAAAAGGTAGCTCGGCTGAAGAAGGAAGAGGAGAAAAGACCAAAAGCGCAAGGGCAACCTTAAAAATCCAAGGCAGTTGCAAAAGGGAAAATGCGCATTTTAAAATACAAAGGCGCACCCTGAAACCTTGTAAAAGAGTACCAGGCAGTGGAAAATCCGGAAAGCTAAAATAAAAGACAAAGACAAAGGCCAAGGCAAGAGAAAGGGAGGGCAAAGGTGCACCAGGAAAAGCGCAAGTCAAAACTTGTGTAAAAGAGTGCAAGCGCCCCGCGGTTTAACTCAAGGAGCGTCGGGCTCTCACCCGTGCAATTTGTAAATATAGATGGGCAGTGGAAAGAAAGCTAGGAAGATAGAAGGACAATGGGAAAAAGGGCCTAGGCTACGGTCGGCTATGTAAAAAAGGGAAAAGGGGATGAACGCCCAAAAGGGATTTAGGGTTTTGTATATAAAGTTGAAAAGTGAATTAGAAGCTCATTCTTGTGTGTGGCAAAAAGTGGCTCTCCTCTTCTTCTTCTTCTTCTCCTTCTTATTCTTGCTTGCTTGAGCTTGTGCTTGAGAGAGGGAGTGTGAGAGTGTAAGGGAGTGAGTGTGTGAGGGTGAGGGACCGTGGGGTGGAGAAGCTCTCCATCTTCTCCTCTCTTCTTCTCTTCTCTTCTCTTGTCTTGTCTTACTCGCGGCTATGGAGCTTGGAGCATGGAGCTTGAGGATGGAGCTCGCTTGAAGCTTGCACTTGGATCGTGGAGCTACCGGAGTGTGTGGGAGAGGAGGTAACTCGAACGGCATGGAGGTAAGCTCACTACACCTGTAGATATGGATGGCGCGTCGGCTATGTGAGAGGTAGCCATTAGTGCTCGGCTCGGAACGCTTGAAACAATAAGCGGTCCGTGGGTCTTGGCGGTTGAGTGAAAGCTCCCACATGGTGCATTGAGAATATCTAACAAAAACATTACAACCAAGAGATAAGAGAACAATAAGAGTTTTTGAGACTAAGGGCCATATTAATTGAAAGTAGGATTATTTTGGATTGACTACAACCATAAATGATCAGGAAAGAAGAGATAAAAACTAGTGGAGAAACTAAAGTGACCTCAACCAAAAATCCTATCTATGTTTTTAGAAAGGAGAATAATCTAATGCAATCTAAGAGAAGATGAAAAAGCATCTAATGCAATCTAAGAGAAGATGCAAGAGCTAACCTCAACCTAAACTGCTATCTAGGTTTTTAGAAAGGAGAATGATTGAATGCAACCTAAGGATAGAAGAAGCAAAAGAATGAAAGAGATACTTATGCTTAAACTTTGAGCTATGTATAAACATTTTATAAAAAGAGAAAGGTAGAAAAAATGAGCCTATATGTGATAAAACCTACTTTTGTGTAAATTTGATTCAAACACCTAAAGAAAGTCAAGATTGAAGAGCCCAACACATCCTATAGAGTGAAAGAAAGAGGTTATCTAAAGAGACCTATGAAGAGAATGTAAACCAAATTAAAAACAAGATTTCTTAGTACTTACGAGTGGAGATAATTATATTCAAACTTTGAGAGTTGAGTTATACTTTGAAATGAGTCCATAAGAGTTTGAGATGCATATATACCATCATTCTCAAGGACCCCTTAAGTTTTTTATTTGGTCTACTAGAAAGGATTATGGTTTCCTTGGATAGATTTTTATGTCATGGTGGGGTAGTTTAAGCTATAGAACTATGAACCATGAGAGCTACTCTGTAAGTAGCTGAATTAGGGGCATATTAAAGGTGTGAAGGACACATGTATAACTAACTTATTTTTTAGAAATATACAACTCTTGTCCTTTCACCTCTCAAGCATCTATCCTGTCCTTTCATGGTTGCCAACCATCTCTCTCCTTCTTTTCTTTCTTTCTCTCTATAGTTCTACCTTTGCACTCTCTTTCTTTCACTTATGTAGTCTTCTCTCTCCTCTCAAGTCCCTCCATTCTTTAGTCTTTCTCTTTCCTTTGCACTCTCTTTCTTTCACTTTTGTAGTCTTCTCTCTAGTCTCAAGTCCCTCCATTTTTTTAGAAATATACAACTCTTGTCCTTTCATCTCTTAAGCTTCTATCGTGTTCTTTCATGGTTGCCAACCATCTCTCTCCTCCTTTCATGTATTTGTCTCTCCCCTTCTAGTCTTTCTCTCTCCTTTAGTATTTCTCTCTCCTTTGCACTCTCTCTCTCTTTCATGTTTGTAGTCTTCTCAAGTCCCTCCATTTTTTTAGAAATATACAACTCTTGTCCTTTCACCTCCTCTCAAGCTTCTATCATGTCCTTCCATGGTTGCCAACCATCTCTTTCCTTCTTCCCTGTCTTTCTCTCTCCTTTGCACTCTTTCTTTCACTTCTATAGTCTTCTCTCTCCTCTCAAGTCCCTCCATTACAAGTGGTATCAAAACCATGGTCTTTGATCCATTTTTTCTTCTTTTTCTTTATATCTAGCTTCAATTTTCATCATAAAATCCTATCCCAAATAGATATTGTAGATAAAGACATGGATTTTGATTGTGAATTGTAGGTTTCCTACATTTAGAAGACACCATAACTAGAGGCATTTATAGTAGCTTATGGTAAAGTGGTGATTTTCATGCTAAATTAGCAAGTCATTGTGGTCAAGCTACAAGCCATTTTGAAGGTAACTTCAATAGAAAGAGGGCCAATTGGAATTAGTTAAAGGCTAAACAGTGGTTACTTTTTAAGAAAGCTTCTTCTTCTTCATTTTTGAGACTTCTATGGAACCTTCAGCCCATTATCTCGACTCTACTCCATGAATCCTTCTTTCCTTCAAGAATAAATGGCATAGGGAAACTCTAAGCATCATGAGCTTTAGATTGTGTACCATTTTAATGATGGATGGAGTCCATTGAAAAGAAGAGGCATTCAACAAAACTAGTGTAGTTTGTGCTATTCCAAGTAGGTTAGAAACAACTAGGTGTTAGTAAAACCCATCATAAGGAAGCTCTTCAATCATTTCTTGAAGCTCCATTCTTCACTACTACCATTCTTCATCAAGGGAAGCCTCTCCTCACAAGTATTTTGCCTCCTTGAAACCATAACGATGTAGAGAATGGAGAGCCATCAAAACTTGGCTAAAACTTATCGGATCTAAGGGGATTTTGCCTTTCTTCATCCCTAGAGGTTACCCTACAATAAGATCCTTCAAAATCTTGGCAAGTCAAGCATTGTTAAACTTGATTCTGTCTAACATAAGCTCTTTATTGAATAGCTATGGCAGCAGTAGTAAGGCTTCAATAAAGATTCTAGCAATAGTCTGTGCAATCTACGCTAATTCTTAACATGACGATTTATAGCACGGATGAAGTAGTGCTCATGGTTCTCCCTGGCTATGAACTTCTCATCTTTGTAATCTCCTCAAAAGGGGAATTTTTTTTCTCTTGCCCAATCTAGAGAAGAGCTTGCTTTCTCCTACTCAATTAGAGAAGAGCTTGAGCTTATTGTAGTAGGAGAGCCTTGCCACTTCTAACATCATCTTCTACTGTAAAGACTGAGTACTTGCTGTGATTATTTGGAGGTGCCATGTTGAATATAAGCAGAGTACACATGGAACATGATAGGAGTACAAATAGACCCAGTAATCATAAAATCTAGAAACACATTCTTCAGTATTTTGAGAGGTACACTCCATCAAAATAGAGAAGTCAAAGGTTAGTCTTGAAGGAAAGGAAGCATTTAGGCCACTAAGATCCATCTTGGTCTAAAGATGTAGGGGTTGATGTACGATTTTTTGGCAAGACTTGTTTGTCACAACTAATGGTCGGGTTTTGATGCATAGCCTTTTGTTCACCTTAAGGAACTATTAGTTCCTTGGTAAAATCAGCCTCATTTTTTAACTCTAATTCTACATCTTCATCATTTTTTTATTGATTTGATTCATCTCGTAAAAAATTCCACTTTTCAAGAACCTTCTTCTTGGCTTTTAGATGAGTGAAGGTTTTCACCCTATCTTTCTTGGCACTAAGTCCGCCTCACTGCTATGTACTTGGTGGCACTTTTGTTCAAACATCCTAATCACGTCTCTAGCTCACAAATGTGCTGGCTCTACATGTCCCTTCTCATATTTGATGGAAGAACCAAGGAAGACCAAGGGTTCATTGATTGAGTTTTCAACTATTTCACTCAATTGCCTTGGACACCCAGGGCTAATTTTGCAATTCCTGAAAGGTGATGCCTTTCTCTACCTTCGAAATGGTTTTGATTTTACAATAGTATTTGCCTCCATAGAAGTACAATGTACAAGCAAAATTTCTTTACCACCATGATTTTATAGATCATGATCAGATTTTTGTTCTCCAAATCAGACTGTACATGAGGCTAAAATAGGCATTGTTGGTCATGCAAGTCATGTTGCTTATGGGGAGCCTAACTGATCAAGTATTGATGACCTTAGTTCATTCTCAGTTACAACATTTGGCTTGACTTATTCCACTTCCTCAGAAGCAATAGTGGAAGATTCAATCTAGCAAAGATAGTGAATGAAGTTGACAAGTAGGTTTGGATTGTTGACAGTGGAAGGGAAATTTGCTTTGCACTTTGATAGCAAGGCTATGATCCCTTTCAATTGGATATCTAGTGAATGAAGTGCATCAACATTATGACAACACTTTGACAGATTAGATCAACGCTGCATCCGTCCTAACAGTTCGCCATGGAGAGCTCCAGTGTTGTTCCAAAAGAAGAAAGATGGAACGCTTCGCCCATGCATTGACTACAGAGGGCTAAATCAAGCAACTATCAAAAATAAATACCCCATTCCGAGAATAGATGAATTACTTGACCGTCTTCAAGGGGCGAAGGTCTTCTCAAAGATAGATCTCACATCTAGGTATTATCAAATAAGGATCAAGGAAGAAGATATTTCGAAAACTGCATTCAGTACAAGGTATGGACACTTCAAATTCCTGGTGATGTCATTCGGGCTGACAAATGCTCCTGTTACCTTCAACAGGTTAATGTAGGATATCTTTAGGCCCTATCTTGATGACTTCATACTCGTCTTTTTTGACGATACCCTAGTCTACTCAAAATAGGGAAAGGATCATGAACCCCCAGCTTCGCATTGTTCTTGAAACAATGAGAGCACACAAGCTTTATGCCAAGAAGAATAAGTGCGCATTTTTCAAGCGACAGATTGAATATCTGGGATTCATTGTATCAGCAGAAGGAATTTCAGTAGATCCAGCTAAGGTCAGAGATGTCCTGGAATGGCCAACACCAACTTCTGTCAAAGAAATACATAGTTTTCTTGGGTTGACAAGGTGGTACAGGATTTTCATCAAAGATTATGCTTTGATTGCAGTACCTTTGACTGACCTACTAAAGAAGCAAGTAACAATTGTATGGTCACCTGCTGAACACACCAGCTTTGACAAACTAAAGCAAAGCTTAGTATTAGCATCCATTTTGAAACTTCCTGATCTTAGTAAGGAGTTTGAAGTGGTAACAAATGCTAGTGCACTTGCTTTAGGATGTGTACTTATGCAAGAAGGTCATCCTGTAGCATATTCTTTGAGAAAACTGAAGAGCGATGAAAGGAATTATGCTACCCACGACCTGGAGCTGTTGGATGTCATCCATGCTCTCAAACTTTGGAGACATTACTTGCTAGGTAACAAATTTTCCTTAGTAATGGACCACAACGTGTACGCCCTAAAAAGAGTTCATTGTCCTTGGGAGAGTACAAGAAGCTAAGTCCAAGGTATTGTGGACCTTATAAGATCATCAAGTGCCTAGGGCCTAATGCTTACATACTTCAGTTGCTCGCAACTCTAAAGATTCATAATGTATTCCACATTAGCCTATTGAAAAAGTATCTACCTAATCCGAGTCATGTACTTGATGATCAGCAAATTGTAATGCCTAGCCAAGGAGTCCTTGAGCTACGACCTAATAGAATCCTAGATGTTAGGGAGAAGCATTTGAGAACGAGGACCTTGAGAGAATACCTCATCCAGTGGAAAGATTACCCCGAAGATCATGCCACCTGGATGGACGAAAATACTCTCAACCAACAATACCCCCAGGTCTTCTCGAGATGAGGACATCTCGATTCCTCTAAGGGGGAGAGGATCTAATATCCCTCCCGTACCCACTCCCCCTTAAAAAAATTTAAAAATTAATTCAATTTTTTTAATCTCCATCTCCCCGCCGACAACATGACGGGGAGAGAGAGAGAGAGAGAAAGGGAGGTAAGAGAGAGAGGGAGGTAAGAGAGAAACTATTAGCTTGCAAAGTGTTTCTATAGGCTATCATATTTTATTAACATGTAATTATCAATTGAAAATTAATAAATAATTAGTTATTAATAATTATTTTAATAGATAAATATATATTTTTTTTAAATTAAAAGATATTCTATGTGTATACTTTTCAATTGCCATGGCACATGCTAGTGAAAAGTGTAAATAAATAGAGATGCTCACAAGACAAGAGTGCAAAGCATTCACCACATCAAAGTAATTAGGAGAATGGAAAACATGGCAAAAGAATACTTTATTGGTCACTTCCAAAGTGTTGATATACATGAGATATACATATAACACTTGATTAACTAAGGATATCAAGAGATATCAAACCAGATAAGACATTCATTTACAAGGTTCCATGCAAATTGGGAACATCAATAGAAGATTTGATATCTTCAAGGATTTTCATTAGTGGCACAAGAGTTATTAGTGAGACAGAGCTATTGAGTACATACAAGAAGACAAGCCCCATCTCTATTGGTAACTATTGAGCAATGTCTAAATCCCATAAGTCAAAGAAGTTTTGCTACCTTGCACAAACAATTCATTCATTAGGAACACTTGGTCGTAAGGAGAGCATATAGTGCCACACGAACAAAGTGTTGCAATGGAGAGCAAGGAAGTGGCAATGTCTCTTAGGAAGTATCAAAAAGAAAAAGTCATTATTTGGTAGTTAGGAGAGACGAACAACTCAAATCCCTATAGCTACTTATTCGCACAAGGGAATGAGAAACTAGGGAAACCAAATCTAACAATATACTAAAAACTTGAGATTTGACTCAAAAAAACATGAATCTCTCTTTACATTCTCCTCATAATTTTAGCAATATATATATGAGCACTAGAGAGTATAATCTTCTTTACGCCTTGATAACCTTTTTACATCTCCTTATTCTTTCATCAATACATATATGAACACTAGAGAGTACAACCTTTTTTAGACCTTGATAATCCTGTACATGATGCATACATAAGCCATTCAGAGAGAAAACTCCTTTTGGAGAATTATAGATACCCACGCACCACATCTAGAAGCTCCTCTAGAATCCTCAAAATCTCCATGCAAGGAGATAATTCTAGAATGAGCATCCACCATTGGAAAAGGGCCAAGAGTTTACCTTCATACATGGGCAACCATACATGATCACAATTGACATCATGGGCGCTTGAGCCAAAGATACAATGTCATGAACTTGAGTGGTAGATACAACAGAAGACACAATGGACTTATTTTAGGTTGGCTTTCAAGGTAGCAGATGATATCAATCATACCTTCAAGGTGTAACGTGTCTGCTTATCCACTTGTGGGACACGTCTTAGCAGCCCATCGGGAGGGGAGTCTAGGAAGCGCCACCTGGCACTCGCAAGGAATGTCACAGGGTTTGTGATCTAGGTCTTCCCGAGTCTACGCCGAAGCGGAAGTATCTGATCGTTCCCACTTAGGACCGGCCTGAAGTCAGGGTTTCTTTCCTATCAGCCAAGTCTCTAGGAAGTAGCTAGTGTCAAGCTCCAGATGAATCACTTTGCGTAGGAACAACAGAGTCAAAGCGGATTTATGCTACACTTGGTTCATGGAGAATGGGAAACGAGAGGGATGAAAAGCTCAACCTCTCTGCCCATAAGGCATAGTCCCATTCCGCTCCCTTAAAATTGCATAAATCGGGATTCTAACTCTACTGAGTCTAGGTCTTCACAGTCTCGTTATTACATCTTTTGAGAAAAGTTCCCAGTTAATCAATACCACCCTTCCGTAGGATGGACCCAAGTCACGTCCACCGCACTTTACTCGGGTTGCTTAGTTATCTAATTACCTACCACATTATGTTTGACATGCAAAAGCAGCTTCCTTAATTACCCAATTTAAACACTGGTTCCTTCATGCAACTTATGCACTAACACAAAAACATTGTCAAGCAAGTTGCTTTTTCAAATATCTTATCTTTATTTATCATAGTCCTGGAATACATCAAGTATCATGCCCGAAGGCTATCCCAGCAATCAATAGGATTGATGCTCCAAGTTTCGCCTGTAGACTAGTACACGGGCCTCGAGATCCCATCTCGAGTCACGTCAGCCTCTTGTGCGGGATCCGGAGGCAAGGAATTTACAGCCAGAGCCTCCCTTGGCACCCAAGCATCCTCCCGCTCCAAGCAGCACCTACGGAGAGACCTCTCGCGGCAGGTTCGGTCCATGTACCCGACGCGGCTAACAACCCCCTTGGATAGGGCTAGGCAGACAATCGGAGGTAATTGAACTTGCCTCTCCCTCCAGGATTTTAGCCTGAAGCATTAAGTGTTTTTCCCTAAATTAGTTCCTTGAGCAAAGAAGTTCAAACAATGTACCAAGTGTACAATCACGATCATTTCCGTGGTCGTTCGTACGACCAACTGCTAAGGTGTGATTCCTTCTTCCCGAATGCTCCCAGCATTCGATC
The DNA here is from genome assembly GCF_053477565.2 of Lygodium microphyllum. NCBI lineage: Eukaryota > Viridiplantae > Streptophyta > Polypodiopsida > Schizaeales > Lygodiaceae > Lygodium > Lygodium microphyllum. Next base: position 132,233,232 of record NC_141160.1, on the reverse strand, counting down.
CTGGATCGTTCGCGACTTGGCGAGATTCCAAGGGCTTGGCAAGCTAGGTTGCTTGTTTCCCCTTTTTCTTTGGGTTAGGGTTTGTACCCTACCGACCCTAATTATCCTTACCTTAGGTCTCCTTGTAAAATAGATCATGGACAACCTCGTCGTCCTCGATTGGTCATCTTGATGGTTATCTCCTAGATCCCTTGAAGTACCTATGTACCTTTATCTTTGATCTTAATTGATCAAGATTGTCTATCCCCTTGAACATGGTTGGTCAAGATGGTTCTGTTTAGAATAGTTCCTACTCCGTCTTAAGTATAATCTTCTTAAGCCCTCTTAATAATGCTCACATGCACTAAGCTTTTACCTATCCCTTTTGAAGTCACCAAGGACTTTGACATGGGACTCATGGATCTCAGTCCCATTTGGTAAATTACAAATAACGTTGAATTTCCCCAACAACTTTAATGCACGCAACGTAATGCCATGCCTTCATTTCAATGCTTACAATTTTGATATAATCCATACGAAATTTTATGCCACACATGCGAAGGTATTTTGTATGCATGCAATCTTAACATTATCCTCTATGTAATTATTTACACGATCTATAACCTTCTTGAATGATCTGATCTTTATAACTTAATGTGATTATTGTATGAGTCTAGCTGCACTTTAATCTTTTCTGCAGTTTATTACATGTACCTTAGAATCCATCTTGCGATATGGAGATGCACTTTGCTTCTTTCGATGTCCTCTAAAATGTATTTTGCAAGAACTTGTGCAAGGAGCAATGCACTTTATGCAAGAATTCATGCAAGAAATTTTTTTGGGTAATTTACGATGCAATTACCTAATCAATTTCACCTATTATGATGTTATCCTTACAACGATATTTATCTTGTTTGTTACAAAACATCACAACTAAATTCATACCAAGGCAATTATCCATCAATCGCGCAATCAATGTAATGCACGTGAATATGATTTTCACCATGATAATTATAATCTATGATTTAATAATAGAGCAACCTGGTTTTGGAGTGATGTCTTGATTCCAATGGTATTTACGCTTGATGATAGACCATTCAAAGTGTTACTATGCACGCATATTCATTTTTCTAATCCTAAACATGTTAGTGTAGGATGCATGCAAATTGGCACTAAGATATTATTAATTTCTAACATATATTCATTCTTAATATATATTTGTTCCTAATCCTAAACATATTTGTATAGAATGAAGAAAAATCGGTACAAATGTGTTACCAATTTTAAAACTATTTAAATATTTTGAACAATTAAAAATGTCATAATATTTACCATACAAGAGTAGAGTACTAGTTTTATTGGAAATATTGTTGTTGTGAACATGGAATTGTTGTTAATGTTTAACTTTTTGTATGTACAAATTTCGATACGTTGGGCTTGTGCTTATAATGGAGTATATCTTTTGTATGAAACTTTTTTTGTTCAGATGAGAAAATGTTTCATATGAAAAATTATTCCATACCAAAAATATTCCATACGAACGATTAATGATTATACATTAATTAAGGTATTATATGGATTATACCCATGTGAAATAGGGACACTTAGATTTTATGTATCTATAATGTGCGCAACAACACAAACATGGTTTTAGAGATGCATGATAGAATATTGAAGGTATACAATTTGTTCTTGAATGATATGAACATATAAATGAAATGTAAAATGAAAGAAAAGGAAATAGAAGAAGAAGAGGAGCTTGGATAGAAAGAAATGAAAGATCATATCCACCAAACGATCAATGGAGTAGCCAACTAGAAGAATTAGCACTTATGGACTTATTCCTTGATCCTCATAGACATATAACCTAGTCATTCACAAGGAATAGGCTAGAGTGCAGTAGGACCCATGATACATCCACTAATAACTGGTAAGTGTAAGGTACCAATGGAAGTTCCATTACCACCAATCATAACCATCATGCTTTCCATCCTAGTGGTCAGATCATAAGACAATAATAAAAGTAGATTGTAGGATAGGGTGCATGAATTGGAAGCACAAGTTGCAACCCTCTCTCAGGTGAGGTTAGAGGACATCACGTCTAATGGTTCCAAAAGAGCAACAATCATTGACATAGAGTCAAAGAAGAGAATGACTGAAGTGACAAGGATTGAAGGATCATCAACCTCGGTACTTTGCTTACATAGAGTCCGACATAGGAATTGAAAGATATGTTGAAAGAAACAAAGGATTAATGGGATCAATTGGATAAGGAAAGAAAATCAACCCTAGCCACACTTGAAAAATAAAATGAAGCCAATGTAGCTTACCTACAAAAAGCTATCTATAAGATAAGCTTTCAACTTGAAGAAGGAATTGGTAATGCTTAAGACTAGAGAAAATGTAGGAAGGACATTAAAAGCTGCAAGTGCAATGCAAGGTAGAGAGGGAGAATAGAGTGTAGCTAAAGAACCAATATGTAAATGCCATTAAGTATAAAGCTAGACTAGAAGGGGAGATGAGTGCACTAACATAATTTCAAGAATAGTTAAAGATAGGGCTAGAGAAAATAAAAAAGACCAAAGAGGATGCTGAATAGGGAAATAGAAATGTTATAGAGTTGGCTAATGAAGTAGTGAGGGTATCACATAACTATGAGCTACTCCAAAAGTAGCTAGGTTATGAAGCACAACAGAGATATGCGGAATTAAGCCAAGCTTAGAAGTATCATTCCTTATCATTGAAAGTCCTAACAAATTGGAAAAATAGGTAATTAGAACAAGCAAAGGAAAAGATCGACCAATTGGGAGAGAGAAATGCAAATACCGTGCTCATCTTGGCTCAAGAAAAATGTAATTGAAATTTACTAAATGAAACGTCTAAAGAGTGGTGGAAGAGATGATGCAAAATCAATAGTCGAGTTTTGCCAAAATCTTACTTGAAGAATTAGAACAATGTGAAGGAGATTCAATTGACAATCTTAAGAGGAGGTTTCAGGTCACCCAAAGGGCACTCAAATAAAGCTTAGAAGGGAGTATAAATCAATCACAATACATGATCATAAATAATGATTATATACTATGGTTAAGAGAAGGTAGGCTTGTAATAGAAAATTTAAGAATGATTGGCATCCTAGTCACCAAATAATTGATTCCAACCACTAAAGAACCATCACCCTTACCACCATCATTCGAAGTGAGCATATATGTTATTTTTTATGAGTAGAGTAATTGGTATGCATTTAGTGGAGATGCATTGGATGATGATTGTGATAGTCATATATAGATAGAAAAGTAGCAAACATGGATGCTTAATGGACCAAAGATTTCATTTGGTAGTAGCTTTGCAGCAGTTAGTTCTTGATTTGACACTATAAGGAAAGAGAGGTATAGCGACGGCGAGTAGCAACGCAGGAATATTTGCGTCGCATTTAGCGACGCCCCACAAGGAAAAAAACAGGGCCGAAACCCGAGCGTGTTTCATTTCGCACATTTTCATGAGACATTTCAAGAGGGAGAGCGAGAGAGAGAGAGCGACCGTTTTGCATAGAGTGAGAGAGGGAGAGGAAGAAGGCTTGCTGCCGCCGCCGTCGCTATTCGCGAAGGAGAGGAGGAGCCTTCGTCACGAAGAGGAGCCGCCAAACCCTCGCCATATCTTTAGGGTGAGTCCATTCTCTCCTTCTTTTGCTTGTTTAGGAGAGGAAGTGAGAGAGAAAGAGAGGGGAAGGGGGAGGGAGAGGGAGGGAGAGAAAGAGAAAGAGAAAGAGAAAGAGAGGGGGAGAGAAAGAGAAAGAGAAAGAGAGGGAGAGGGAGAGGGAGAGGGAGAGGGAGAGGGATGGGGAGGAAATGAGAGAGGGAGAGGGAGGGAGAGTGCATTCTCTCTCTCTTTTACTTTTGCTTATATGATTTGTGTATATATATTGAGAGAGGGAGAGGAAATGAGAGAGAAAGAGAGGGAGAGGGAGAGGGAGAGGGAGGGCAAGAGAGAGAAAGAGAGGGAGAGGGAGAGGGAGGAAATGGAAGAGGGAGGGGGATGAAATGAGAGAACGAGAGGGAGGGAGAGTGTATTCTCTCTCTTTTTTATTTATTTTTTGTATAAGTTATATATAATGAGAGAGGGAGAAGAAATGAGGGAGAGGGAGAGGGAGAAAGAGAGGGAAATTAAAGAGAGGGAGAGGGAGGAAATGGGAGAGGGAGAGGGAGGGGAAGGAAATGAGAGAGGGAGAGGGAGGAAGAGGGAGAGGGAATGAGAGAGGGAGAGGGAGAGGGAGAGGGGGGGAGACGAAAACATAATAGGGAAATGAGAGAGGGAGAGGAGAGAGAAAAAAGAGAATGAGAGGAGAGAGAAAAAAAAAGATAAGATGTTAAATATAATAGGCAAAGAGAGAAAGAGAGGGTGTGGGTGAGGGTGAGGGCGAGGGAGGGAGAGAAAATGAGAGAGGGAGAGGAAGAGAGAAAAGGAAATGAGAGAGGGAGAGGAGAGAGAAAAAGAGAGAAAGATCATTAAACCTAATGGAAAAATAGAGAAAGAGAGGGTCAAGGTAAGGGAGGGAGAGGAAATGAGAGAGGGAGAGAAAGAAAGAAAGGGAAATGAGAGAGGGAGAGGAGAGAGAAAAAGAGAAAAAATTATTAAATCTAATAGAGAAAGAGAAAAAGAGAGAGTCAGGGTGAGGGAGGGACAGGAAATGAGAGAGGTAGAGAAAGAGAGAAAGGTAAATGAGAGAGGGAGAGGAGAGAGAAAAAAATGAGAGAGAGAGAGAGAGGAGAGAGAAAAAGAGAGAAAAATCATTAAACCTAATAGGGAAAGAGAGAAAGAGAGGTGAGGGCGAGGGAAGGAGAGGAAATGAGAGAGGGAGAGGAAGAGAAAAAAGGAAATGAGAGAGGGAGAGGAGAGAGAAAAAGAGAGAAAGATCATTAAACCTAATGGGAAAAGAGAGAAAGAGAGGGTCAGGGTGAGGGAGGGAGAGGAAATGACAGAGGGAGAGAAAGAAAGAAAGGGAAATGAGAGAGGAAGAGGAGAGAGAAAAAGGAATGAGAGTGAGAGGAGAGAGAAAAAGAGAGAAAGATCATTAAACCTAATGGGAAAAGAGAGAAAGAGAGAGTCAGGGTGAGGGAGGGATAGGAAATGAGAGAGGGAGAGAAAGAGAGAAAGGGAAATGAGAGAGGGAGAGGAGAGAGAAAAAGGAATGAGAGAGAGAGAGAGAGGAGAGAGAAAAAGATGAAAATCATTAAACCTAATAGGGAAAGAGAGAAAGAGAGGGTTAGGGTGAGGGAGGGAGAGGAAATGAGAGAGGGGGAGAAAGAGAGAAAGGGAAATGAGAGAGGGAGAGGAGAGAGAAAAAGAGAAAAAAAACATTAAATCTAATAGAGAAAGAGAGAAAGAGAGGGTCAGGTGAGGGAGGGACAGGAAATAAAAGAGGGAGAGAAAGAGAGAAAGGGAAATGAGAGAGGGAGAGGAGAGAGAAAAGAAAATGAGAGAGAGAGAGAAAGGAGAGAGAAAAAGAGAAAAATCATTAAACCTAATAGGGAAAGAGAGAAAGAGAGGGTTAGGGTGAGGGAGGGAGAGGAAATGAGAGAGGGGGAGAAAGAGAGAAAGAGAAATGATAGAGGGAGAGGAGAGAGAAGAAAATGAGATAGGGAGAGGAGAGAGAAAAAGAGAAAAAATCATTAAACCTAATAGAGAAAGAGAGAAAGAGAGGGTGAGGGTGAGAGAGGGAGAGGAAATGAGAGAGGGAGAAAGAGAGAAAGGGAAATGAGAGTGAAAAGGAAATGAGATGGAGAGGAGAGAGAAAAAGAAATATGAGAGAGAGGAGAGAGAAAAAGAGATAAAAATCAGTAAACCTAATAGGGAAAGAGAGAAAGAGAGGGTGCCCTAGCACCTACTACATAGTATCATAGTACTAGGTACTTGGCACTATGATACTAGAGTACTAGGTGCTAAATACTAAGATGCTATGATATTATGTGCTAGGTACTGAGTACTAGGTACTAAATATTAGTGTTCTATGATACTATATGCTAGGTCATAGAAAAAGAGAGAGATGGAAAGAGAGGATAACAATCTAAGAAAAGAAAAGAATGATAACAAAAACAAATTGTTTATTGTAACATAGACAAAATGGAAAACGAAGAAGGTCATGTTGTTCAAGATCGCGAGGCGTATCTTAATCAGCATGTCCCATGTCCTTACTCTCAATGCAAGCTGGCATTTAGACGAAAAAGCCGATTGTCTATAGAACACGTATGATGATTTGGCGACTTTCAATCTGAGATCATTGATTAGGCGATTGCGGATTTTTAGCAAATGGTAATTTGAAATTAATATCAATCATGCATTGTACTCGCAAGCTAATTGAATACCATATACAATAAGATTGGGTCTCGCTGGTAAATTTTCTATCCAGGGAGGTGATGTCTCATCCCAAGGAGGAGTGCACCCTTTGCGGCCAATTAGAAGAGTACATGGGCGTGCGATGGATGGAGTGCAGGAGCCAATCCACCACTTGCAAGGCCAATCTATATAGTCAATGCCAGAGGAGACAGGCAACCTTCCAAACTTACCTACAATCTTGGAGCCTGAGATGGAGGCAATGGTCGATGCATTGTTCCCATGGATGTCGAGACTTCTAATCCACTTAGAGAGGAAGCATCCATACCATTATATGATGGGTGTCAAGTATCTCAGCTGAAGACACTACTTGCACTCTTAAGTGTGCAAGCAAAATAGGGGTGGAGCGATATGAGTGTGACCGAGTTGTTCAGGTACCTTGTACATACGCTTCATTGATTTTTTTTTCGTCACTATTATTACAAACATTTGTGCTTTTTCAAGGTATTTATGATTTTTTTAGATTATTGAAATATCATATATTACCACCTACAAATACCATACCTGAGTCTCGTGATAATGCACGACATGTTTTACGAAAGCTTGGCATGGACTACAATAACATCCATGCATGTATCAACAATTGCATACTGTTTCGAGGAGAATACGAGACTATGGAGACATGTCCAAAGTGTGGTGCTCACAGGTATCGACAAGACTTGCAAGGGCAAACCATCCCTTAAAAAGTTCTCAGACACTTTTTGCTTATCCCCCACATAAACCACATGTTTCGTACGTCTAACATAGCGAGCTTGACAACGTGGCATGCGCAGAATAGGTCCACGAATGGAGTTCAACGAATATCTGCAGATTCACACACATGGAGCCACATTGATTCTACCTTCCCAGGCTTTGCCCGAGAGCCAAGGAATCTTTGGATCGGTCTTGCAATGGATGGCGTGAACCCATTCGATATGCGCTCAACTTCTTACAGTGTGCGGCCTATAGTCCTTGTCAACTACAATATCCCTCCATGGCTTTCTACGAAGAAAGGACATCTCATCCTTAGCTTACTCGTCCCCGGCCGCCGCTACAAAGTCAAAAATATGGACGTGTATCTTCGTCCATTAGTTGATGAGCTTAAGATTTTGTGGGAGGAGGGGGTCACCGTGCAAGATATGAGCAGGCGCGATGGTCGTGGTCAGCCAATATTCGAGCCATTCTCATGTGGACGATGCATGACTTTTCGGGATTCGGAGAGTGCTTAGGTGAGCAAGCCTCCGTTCTCGTTGGTAATATCTATATTTTATCTCGTTCAAGCAAGTATTCACTAGGTCGTGGTGTTGGAACAGGTCTGATTACCTCAAGTTATCATGCATGTCCATTGTGCGGGCCACAGTTAGACTCCCGAAGATCACGAACCATGAAGAAGATGGTATATCAAGGACACGCTGCTTTCTTGCCAGAGGATCATGAACTCAAGGAAGGTTTCCTTAGACAACCTCCAATAGGTATGAACGCCGCAAGATGGTACGAGTTGAAAATGGTCCACGCGGAATCACATCCAAATGGAATGCGGCGGTTCTCAGTTTTCTACGAGTTGCCATATTGGACCCACTTATAGGTCAACCACTTGTTGGATCCCATGCATATTTTCAAGAATGTGGGCAGCTTGCTATGGGACCACATCACAGGAAAGAGAGACACTATAGGGGCATGAATGGATTTGAAGGAGGTAGGTAAGATGGAGGCGCTTTAGCCGCAATTGAGTGCTGATGGTCGCGTGCAACTTCCTCGCACTCCTTGGGTTTTGTCCACTAAAGAAGAGCGCATTGTGAAGCAAGTAATCAAGTCTATCCGCACTCCTACGGGTATGATGCGTTCTCTCAGGTCCGCATTTTCTAAAGACCACCAATTATCAGGGCTAAAATCCCATGACTGGCATAAGATATCTCAGGTTTGTACTACGAATGGATTGTAATTGGCGTGCGCATTTTGCTATTTGGAGTGTAGCCATTATTCATAATGCTTTCTCATTTGTGGTAGTTTGTACTACTGATCGCGATTGCAGGATGTCTTACTCTAGAAATATGCGAGGCCATTTACAGGTCGTCGACTTTGGTGCGATGGATCTCACAAAAGGAGATTAAATCGTCCTCTATTGAATCCACGAGGCGGGGAGCAGTGGAGACGGTCTATCTCTTTGAGTAATACCTGCCCACCAGCATGCTCATGATACAAATCCACCTTCTTGTGCATCTTGTAGATGAAGTGGAGATTACTGGACCTGTCCATATGCGATGGATGTTCTTCTTGAAGCGCTTCATAAAAACCCTGAAAGGTTTTGTGCGACAAGGAGCTCGGTCAGAAGGTAGCATGGCTGAAGGTTGGTTGGTGTTTGAGGCGCTAGTGCATATTTCACAATGGCTACCAATGGTGGATCCAGACAATGAAATGCTATGGTCGCTGAAGGACGATGATAGACTGACTGGAGATGTGGTGGTTGGAAATGGGGTAGAAAAAAGAATGGATGCCTCAATGGAGGATAAGGTGAATCGCTTTTGTATGTTGCACCATGCCTCTATGGAGATGTGGCTTGCCAAGTACCAGATCGCTAGGCAAGATCATGAGGAAGCGCGAGCTGAATTCCGATGTAGTACACATCATCGACCGATTTGATATCCCGAAGGCATGGAGGAGATGCCACGGTTCATGTCAATGCGATGGTTCCATAGAGCTTTGACCACAACATCTCGCGAAGGGACAGAGGTCTCAAATGGAGGAGTGGGAATTCTCGAGGGGATGTAGTCCAAAGGTGATGAGAAGTTTAGAATCTGTCGTATCTAAATTTTATATGCGACATCTAATTTGAGTGTTTCAATGTACAGTACAAAATATATAGTGCAGCATGGTCGTGCGGACAGCATTTTTGCATGGAGCGTATTGACAAAATGCGCTCCACAATGGACTGTGGTATCATGGCAAGGTTCGAGCAAGAGAAACGGCGACAAGCAATGGATCCAAACAAGATTGTGGATAAGATGGAGTATTTTGGGAACTTGCAAAGTATTGTTACGGTGGATTACCGTAGCTTCTCCATGATACTATTCGATGTGCAGTGGTTCAAAGTGGTGAGGAGCTGGAGCAACAATTCGACGAGGTCCATCTGGATTTCTTGAAATAGATTCCGAAAAAAAATGGACGGATTTGCGTGACACCTTTGTGTTTTGCCAGCCCATTGTGAACAAGTGCATGGACTCATTTATTTGCTAATTGTATTACGGCATGGTTTATGTCACAATGGTTTGAACTCTCTTGTACGTGTTTGTGAACAGGTAATCTTCTATCCAAACCCCCAACAACCTCGATGGTGATATGTTATACCTTCAACTCCCCGAAGTGCGAGAGTGTATGATCAAAGCGATGTTCTAAGCATAGATGAAGATAATATGCAAATAGAGGGGTCGATATTGTAAGGGGTGGAGGCCATCGAAAGCTTGGAGCCAGTATCGGCTAACAATGATGGAAATACAGGAGTCCAAGAATTCTTTGAGAACGAGGTGGACTCATTCTTTTATGGTGACATGTCTATCGACCTTCCAGTGTATGCAAAGTTGTGTCAAGAGATTAACATGGGACCATAGGATACTTCATACTTGGAGTATCCACTTACTCAATTCGTTGACCAATCGCTTATAAGGATACATAAGATATGCATTTTAAGTTATATTTTTTTTAATAATTTATATTACTATGCTTTGTATGATTTAAATTGATTATTCTAACATCATTTTTTTATCTGTGCAGGTGACATTTTCAAGATGAGTCGAGGGATGAGTGATGAGGAGTTACAGGATATCTTCACACCCATGTCTCCAGACCAGATCGTGAGATTCAGAGATATGGCAGACTAGGAGCTGTCTCGATCTTCGTCAGGGCGCTTTGCTAGATCTACTTCAGCGTGATCGGATGCTTCGGCTTTGAGCAGACGAGCTCGACGCTCCAGACTTGGGCCAGAGGGAGGGAGTGCTTCGGGGTCAGGGGAATGCTGCAGAGATACAGAGGCAATGAGCCCGCAGTCGACACAGGATACAGGTGCGACTCCTCACTCTCATGGCCCTTCTAGGGAGCATGGCTCAGGCTCAGGTGGATGCTGTGGAGGCACGGACGCAGTGTTTCCGTCTCATCGTTCAGCTGGAGCTGTGTCACCTCAGGGATTTGTCACACCTGTGTGGACGTCTACTCCAGTTACTCCGCCATCAGAGGTGGCACCCCTGTGGGTGCCACTCCGAGAGATATTACTCCGGTTGGTACACCGGATGCACAGGGGTCTCCTGGATATGCCTAGGAGTGTGGACGCAGATGGGAGAGAACCCATCTTAGGCAAACTCCAAGGGGATATGGATATCTAGTCGATGGTAGGTAAGGAGCCATCATCATGAATGATGAGGGGAGGAGGGTGATGGCTCGCATGAGAGAGTTGTGTCAACAAGTTTTTTCACACAATGTCTTGGATCATTGGAAGAACATATCGGAGGGGAGCAAGGACTACATAGTAGCATCCTTGCACGAGGAGTTTTCGGTTCCAGCCTCAGTTGATAGATTCTCTACGGGCTGGATGATGGATTACATGCGTGCGTACATGTCACACAGATGATCCGATGCACGCAAGGCAATCAAGAGTGGGGCTGCAAAGCCCGAGTGGTTAGATGTAGATGACTGGCGCCGACTAAGGGAGGAGGCTACAGATTCTCTAGGACGTTGGAGTCAGCAGCGCAAGGCGGCGAGGGCACGACTCGAGGCCGGAGTGGTCCATCATCTTGGGAGTGGCGGCCACAGGACATATTTGGAGGACTTTGTAAGTTTTTCTTTTATTTTGCTTGTTTATTTTTTTGCAATATTCTTTGTACTAACAATCATGTTTCTAACAGTTAGCATTTTGTTTTCTTTGCAGCACTCCATTACAAATCGCGATCCGACTGGCCTTGAGACTCGATATGCAGAGAGGCATGGTCTCACTTCATTGATCGACCGATTGTATAGACGCGATGGCCCTGTAAGTCACTCATCTTTCTTATCCGTAGTTACCATATTTGATTAGATTGCATTATTGTATGGTGGACTGATGTGTTGTTTCTTTTTCTACAGAGTCCGTTTGATGCTCCTTTGTGGCAGGACGAGCTTTCGGGGGACGAGGATATGTAGCTCACCCTTGGATCCCTGGAGCTCATACACCTTTATTTTTGAGTCACCTGATCTATGTAGACATTTTCTATGTATTAGTGATATCTTGTCATGATTGTACCAATCGCTTATTATGCGATCATGTATTTATTTCATATATCAGTGTTATGATTTCAGTATACATTGTTTTTGTTTGCAACCGCATTGTACACAGTGCAAAAACTATTTTGTATGGCTCTAATAAAGCACACAGTGCTATATGCTACCCTGCCACCAAAAAAAAAATTCACTGTTACCGTTGCTATTAGCGTCGCAAATTTTACTGCTCGCGTCATTATTGGTGTCGTTATTTACGTCGCAAACCGTCGGTATCAGACGCTGATACCGACGCTAATAGCGACGGTGATACCGACTGTTCTATGGTGTCACCAATAACGACACTTTTTGCGACAACGGGGGCAAATTTTGTTATTTGCATTTTCGTCGCTTTAAACGTCGATATAAGGCCTATATCTTGTAGTGCGAGAGACTAGGAGCAACCCCTCATTATCATTTACTTGCCATTTAGTTCTTGACGAAGACTTTAGTGGGACAAAGAGATAATTTGGATGATGAGCTTGGTATCCCTTTGGGTAGGACATCATGTGTACAAAGAGATAATTTGGATGATGAGCTTGGTATCCCTTTGGGTAGGACATCATGTGTACAAAGAGAAAATGATCATGTAAAGGCTCCATCAATTCTTTGAGTTGTATGCATGTCTAGCAAGGTGAGATATGCTATTAGAAGATTGAATTTTGAGGGTTATGCAACTCACCATTATGCTTATATTGTAAATGTAGTTGAGGATGTTGAGCCCACTTGTTTGAGGAGGTTGTTTGTTATGCTCATTGGGATGTAGTAATGGATAAGGAGATGGTTGCATTAGAAGCCAATAAGACTTGAGATATAGTGCCATTACCTATGAACAAGAAAGCTATTGGCTATAAGCAAATTAAGCATAATGCAGATGGATCTATTAGCATGCATAAGGCAAGGTTGGTTATTATGAAAGGCTATGCTCAAACATATATAGACTATGAATAATATTTGGTCTAGTTGCAAGGGTGACATTTAGTCCAATTGCTAGGGTGGCAACTATTAGATATGTGATTGCTTTGGTAGTAGCCAAAGGTTGGACTTTATAGTAAATGGATGTGAAGAATACCTTCTTTTACAGAGATTTGCAAAAAGAGGTGGAGCAACAAACATGTCATGAGGATTTAGAGCATCCCACATATGTGTGCAAATTAAAGAAGGTATACTATGAATTGAAGCAAGTACCTAGAGCATGGTCTGACAAGATTGAAGAGTATCTTTTCAACATTGGTTTTTATATATTTCATGTTGATCACTCACTTTATATGAGAAAGGGAGATGTAGGTTTGGTTGTTATAGTCATCTATGTAGATGACTTAATTATTACAGGGGATAGTGACAATGGGATAATTGATGTGGAGGGCCTTTTGAAGTGGAACTTAGTAAGATGAAGTATTTGGATGAGCTGAGATATTTTCCTAGTTTTGAGGTGATTACATGTGCAAATGGTAAATGGCTATCCCAAATATAGTATGTCTTGGATATGTTATCAAAGTATGGTATGACTATATGTAAGGCTCTTTTAGTGCATTGGAGTAGAATGTAAAATGAAGTGCTAATGTTGGGGGATAAGATATAAGACTGTACTATATTCAAAAGGATAGTAGGGAATTTGATTTATATGACTATCACAAGGGAAGACTTGAGTTATGATGTTTGGCTTGTGAGTTAATTTGGATAAGGATGTATAGGTATTTGGATACATAGATACAAATTAGATTGCTAGTATGTCTAATAGAAGATTACTTGGAGCAATAAAAATAGTTGCTTTATCAAGTACAAAGCATTGCTATGGTAGCATGTGAGGTTATTTGTTTGCAAAAGTTATTGAGGGATTTGGATGTGCAAGTAGATGGTCCAATTAAAATGCATTGGTGACAACATGAGCCTCATAAAGCTGGCTAGGAACCTCATGTGCTATGCTGGACAAAGCGTAGTGAGGTGCATTATGGTTTGTTGACATTGATTTGGTGTACAATAGCACATTGAATCATATAGCTAACACTTTCCTGAAGGCATTGGGTGTATATAAGCTTCAAATATTTCAAAGCTTGCTTGTGTTGGGGGTAAAGGCGCCTCCGCCTAGCCACCCATGTATTACTACACTGACAGTACCCGCCACTACACATTGCAGGTGGCGGGTCCCCGTCATACTCACTTATTCTTTATTATTTTAGTGATAGTTTGAATAAAGGAAGACCCGGCCACACATTGTGCTTGTTGGAGTTCCCACTTTTGAGTCTCTCTCTCTCTTGGCTCTTGCTCTCCATCCGCCATAGCTCTCACCGCCAATCTTCTTCCTCCTTGATTCCACTTCTCTTTCAACTGGTATCAGAGCAAAGGCATTGGAGCTTGTCCAGCATTCTCTTCAGCCCGGATTTGAAGAACTTCAACCCGAGCTTCAATGGCAGTAATGGCACCTTCATTTATAGGTATGTTTTGATCTCTCGCCTCCTCCCCAAGTTTTCGGACCTTCATCGACTTATTCCCGAGCTGCATTGGAGCCCCCTCGACATTGCCAAGTGCCCTCGAGGGCTATTGAAGACCCCCCAACTCCTAGGAACAACCAGCGCAATTTTTGGTGCATTTTTAGGGAGCTAGACTGATTTTCTCACCGTCATTTCCCTACTTCTCCTCCTCGGCTTCCCGGCACTCTTGGCAACCTTCTCGAGCATTGGTTGACTCCCCGACATTAGTCCTTAACTCTCAGTGATCGATTCAAGTGCTTCTCCCTTTAGCCCTTTGCTGTATACACAGTCCCAGGACTGTCAAAACAGGGCAGCACTTGACATTTACTACTTAATGCTTCTTGGCATTGCCCGTTTGATGCCTATTGATGCCCGGTGATGCCCAGATGTTATGGGATGCTATGTCTATACTTTGGGATTGATTTGGAGCATATTTGAGCACTGTTTGAGCTTCATTTAATAGTAAATTGCTTGCTATAATACAATGGGCTGAAGCTCATTTACTTGGTGTATGCATTGGTTCATGGATACGGGGTGCTTATTAGAGGTTTGAATGATCATACCGATGTATTTGGAGGTTGTCAAATGCTTCTTCTTGGTGCCGAAATGATTTTGAGCTTCGATTAAGCTATGACTTGGTCGTTCTTCATTGGCATTTGGCTTCAATTGGCAGGCTTTGGACCGGTCTATGCCTATTGTCACTGCTTGACATTTAGGCCTCTTGTATTTATGCTTTGGCTAGATATGGATGCCACTTGGTTTGCCCATGCTTGACACTTACTTGGAGATTCATCTTCAGATATATTTGAGCATTTTGGATCTACAGGGCATTACATTTTTTTGTCAGTTACATGCTCTTTGAATGCTTTCAGGCTTATGCTTTACGGGTCTGAGATAGTTTGGGATTTATGCTTTGGATGTACCCTACTGGGATTTGGCATGTCTGATGCTATGTATTTGATGTATTAGAGCGTTTCTTTCTCTCTTTGCATCTGACTTCACTTCCAGTGGGAGCCTCTTGGTATATTCGGATGTACACAAAGTCTTATTTACAGATGAGCTTGAGCTTGTGGGACAGTTACATGCATTTGCTCTCTTGAGAGCTTTATGTATGTAGTTTGTTTGTAGTGGGCTAATTTGATATGCCTATTGGGACAAGCACCTATCTCTGTCATAGGTTTGTCAGTTTTGTATGCATCTTGGATGGTTATGTATTGAGCTTCTTGCTCGATCAGTTGTGCTTGTGCTTGGTCTCTTCTCTTACCCCGAGACCCATTACATGCATGACTTCTATACCTATGAGATGTCTCTTGCATGACAGGTGATTGATTTGACAGTTCTTGGTACCTTCTTGCCCCTGGAAACTCACCGTTGGATGTATCTTGCTACCTGGCAGTTGTAGTGACATATGTATTAGTGATTGCTTCATTTTGGGACAATTTTACATACTACTATCATTTATTGCAGCAAGCTGAAATCTGCAAATTTTGAGCACTTCTATGAAGGTAATGCTTACTATTTGATGTTATCTTGGTCATATTTGGTGGATAGGTGCTTCTCTTGGTGAAATCCACCCTTTCAGCTAGTTTTAGCAATGGTTTTAGTGCATTTTTTGCTCATTACAACAACTTGCAATTTTGCTTTTTTGCTTTGATTTGGGATAGTATAGTTGGTCATTTGAAAGACATAGCTCTCTTTAACATTGCCAAGTTGGATGGTACCAACTATGGGTATTGGAAGTCCCAAATATGGTAGGTTTTTGTGCAAAGATTGCAGATTAAACCCTTACGTTTTAAGGGTGTTAAACCTGAAGATACGGATGATGATGTTTGGATGGAAGTTGATGAGCTATGCAAGTTTACCATTATTTTGTCACTCTCAGAAGAGGTCCATCATAATGTTATTGAAGATGAGAATCAAAGTGCATTGTATTTATGGGAGAAGATTTAGGAGCTCTATGCGCAGGAGAGTCTTGCGTATGTATTGGCTGAAGCAGTTAATGGACCTTTGCATGAAGGAGGGGACATCTCTTTCATCTCATTTCAGTAAGTTTCATGCTATCATTAAGAGTCTGTTGTCATAGGGTATTGAGTTCAAAGACAACTTGCGCCCGTTGTTTCTGCTTGGCACCTTACCTGAATCGTGGGATGTCTTCCGTACTGCCATATGGACGAACAAGCTTGATGGGTTGAAAATCAAAGATGTTGAGAGTGCTTTATTGACTGAGAAAATCAACAGGAGAAACAATGATGCTTCCCGCTCTTCACATGCATTGACTGTTAGAGGTGGCAAACATGGCAGGCATGATAATGATCATAAGGGCAGGGACTCTCAGAAGTCCAGGTCCAAGTCACATGGTCGCAGTAAGTCCCGTGGATGGAAGTCTGATCTTACCTGTCATTATTGTGGGAAAGCATGACATATTAGGCCGCAGTGCCATAAAATGCACGATGATAAGCGCAAAGAAAAGAGAAAAGAAAAAGTGCAGGAAAATTCTTCTGAGCACAGTATTGTACCTGCAAAGTCCAGTGTGAAGATAGAAGAGGTTAATGTATTTGCACCGAAGTATATACACAGTTTGGGTCCTCAAGTGCAGGACAATACTCCCAGCTTGCTTAGAGTTCAACCTGTCTCCCAAACTAATTGCACAATGTCTGGTGCACAATAGAGAAGACTAGCACTACCCTTAGGGAGAGACCACATGAGAGGTTTTCAATTGCAAGAGTTGAAGACTCCAATGAAAGTGTCATTCGCTCTTCATCAACACCCAACTCTGAATGCTTATCCCTTACCATCCGACAAGCCCGCAAAGAATCGTCATGTGCCGAATCCCCAACAAACCAACACTTGTGCTGGCTATCAATGCAATCCCTAACACAAAATAGCCCTACCACCAACTCCAACAACCTTCCACCAACCACCTTGGCCACCAACCGGCCCCCAGGACCTTCTACCACACCACCACTAACACTCCTCCATGGAAACCACAGGCGTCCTTGTCACCCACGTCTTCGGTGCATGCTACAGCCTGCTACTTATGACGGTGAGTGCCATGGGACTCGCACTCGTCTAGGAGGGGGGTAATGTTAACCCTCAAACGAACGAAGGTGGAAAATCTGGAAAAGCTAAAGCAGAAGACAAAGACAAAGGCCAAGGAAAAGAGAAGCGGAAGACAAAGACGCAGAAGGAGAAGAGTCCTAAATAAGGGAGAAAAGCGCACAAGGAAAAGCGCAAGTCAAAACTTTTGTAAAAGAGCGCAAGTGCATCATGGTTTAATTCAAGGAGCGTCGGGCTCTTACCCGTGCAATTTGTAAATGTAGACGGGCGGTGGAAAGGAAGCTAGGAAGATAGAAGGACAATGGGAAAAAGGGCCTAGGCTATGGCCAGCCATGTAAAAAAGGGGAAAAGGGGATGACTGCCCAAAAGGGATTTAGGGTTTTGTATATAAAGTTGAAAAGTGAATGAGAAGCTCATTCTTGTGTGTGGCCAAAAGTAGCTCTCCTCTTCTTCTTCTTCTTCTTCTTGCTTGCTTGCTTGAGCTTGTGCTTGAGAGAGGGAGTGTGAGAGTGTGAGGGAGTGAGTGTGTGAGGGCGAGGGACCGAGGAGGAGAAACTCTCCATCTTCTCCTCTCTTCTTCTCTTCTCTTCTCTTCTCTTGTCTTGCTCGCGGCAATGGAGCTTGGAGCTTGGAGCGGGAGAATCAAGCTTGCTTGAAGCTTGCACTTGGATCGTGGAGCTATCGGAGTGCGCGGGAGAGGAGGTAACTCAAGCGGAACGGAGGTAAGCTCACTACACCCGTAGGTATGGATGGAGCGTCGGTTATGTGAGAGGTAGCCATTAGTGCTCAGCTTGGAACGCTTGAAACAATAAGCGGTCCGAGGGTCTTGGCAGTTGAGTGAAAGCCCCCACAGAAACGCATGGGTGAGCCGTTGGCTCTTGTGCACTCAGATGTATGTGGGTCCATGCCCTATCAGTCACTTGGTGGGGCAAACTACTTTGTTGCTTTCATAGATTATTACTCATGTAACGTTTGGGCTTATCCCATAAAGAGAAAGTCCTATGTCTTAGACACATTTCAGTGTTGCCTTGCATTGGCAGAGAACCAGTTTGGGAAAAGGCTCAAGTGCCTAAGGTCATATAATGGGGGTGAGTATGTATCATGTGCTTTTGAGCAGTTTTGTGATGACCGGGTTATTAAGCGTCAATTGACTGCCCCTTACACCCCACCCTAGAATGGTATGGCTGAATGCATGAATAGGATCATTCAGGAAAGGGTCCGTAGCATGCTTAAACAGGCTGGCTTACCACAGTACTTTTGGACTGAGGCAGTTACTACTGTAGTGCATCTCATTAACAGGTCGCCTAGCAGTGGCATTGACTTTCACGTTGTAGAGGAGGTATGGGCAGGCAAGCCTCCCTCTTATGATCATTTGTGTGTCTTTCGATGTGAGGCATTATGCCATGTACCCAAGGACAAATGCAATAAGCTGGAACCTAAAAGTGTTAAATGCATTTTCATTGGCTATGGAGATGCAAGAGAGATGGATAACCGTCTATGGGATCTGTAGGCATGGAAAGTGATCCGTAGCCATGATGTCTTCTTTCATGAGGACAAAATGCATATGCAACCTAAGAAAGTGGTTGAGGTACGTAGAGTTATCTTTCAAGAGGAGCCACCTGCTCTCGTTCAGTCCACTCCACGGCTAGCTAGACAGCGTGCGGCATCACCTGATGCTCATGGACCACATGCTAGACATGCTAATGTAAGACAGGATGTCAGTCAAGCTGTAGAGCCTGGGTTGAGGCATTTTACTAGAGATAGATGACCTCCTAACCGTTTTTTGCCCACTATGGATTATGTACTGGTTACAGATGCAGGAGAGCCTCTCACTTATGATGAGGCTATGCGCAGGGGTTATTGTCACTCTTGGGAGAGGGCTATGCAGTTTGAGCTTGACTCATTGCATAAGAATCAAACTTGGGATTTGGTTTCCTTGTCTCAGGGTAAGAAGGCTTTGCCATGTAAGTGGGTGTACAAGCTAAAAAGTACCCCTGGATATCCCAAGTCGGCGTACAAGGCTCGATGGGTTGCTAAGGGTTTTAAGCAGGAGCATGGTGTTGACATTGATGAAGTCTTTTCTCCTGTGGTCGAGATGACTACCCTACGCTTAGTCTTGGCCTTGGTTGCACAGCTTGACCTGGACTTGTACCAGATGAATGTCAAGACAGCTTTTTTACATGGGGACTTGCATGATGAGATTTACATGGAGTAGCCTAAGGGCTTTGCAGACCTTGGCAGGGAACACCTAGTGTGCAAGCTAAAGAAGAGTCTATATGGCTTGAAGCAGGCACCTAGGGAATGGTACCATAAGTTTGATGCATTCATGCATTCACAGGGCTATAGCCACAGTGCTATGGATCCGTGCTTATACACGAAGAAAGCCCGTGATAGTTCTTTACTAATTTTGGTACTCTATGTGGATGACATGCTTTTAGCAGGGACAGCTCATGAGGAGCTAGATGCTCTTAAGGCTCAGCTCAAAAAGAGCTTTGAGATTAAACATCTAGGACATGTCTCTCATACACTTGGTATGCACATTACGCGCGATAGATCTCAGGGACTACTCTATCTGTCACAGAGGGAGTACATTCATAAAGTCCTTGAGTGCTTCTGCATGCAGGATGTTAAGCCTATTGGCTGTCCATTACCTTCTCATGTGAAGGTTTCACAGGCCGATTGTCCGTAGACAGATGAGCAGAGGGCTGAGATGGCCAAGATTCTCTATGCATCAGCCGTGGGCAGTCTTATGTATGCTATGATAGCCACCCATCTAAATATAGCTTTTGCAGTTGGGGTTGTGGACCGTGGCACGTTATATGGCTACAATTGGCAAGAAACATTGGGATGCCGTGAAGGGTATCATGAGGTACCTGAAGGGCACAATAGAGATGTGTCTTTGTTATGGCACTCAGGATACAGGAGTCGTGGGGTACACTGACTCTGACTATGTAGAACACACAGATAGTAGGAAGTCCACTTCTAGCTATGTCTTTACTTATGCTGGAGGGGCTATCTCTTAGATGTCATAGGCGCAAAAGTATAGGGCTCTTTCTACTATAGAGGCTGAGTATATTGCAGCCACAGAGGCTTGCAAGGAGGCTATTTGGTTAGGTCGTTTGATTGCAGACCTTGGTATGACCGATGATATGCTTACACTGCATTCGGATTCTATGAGTGCCATTTAGTTGGCCAAGAATCCAGTCTTCCATGCGAAGACAAAACATATTGAGGTGAGGTATCACTTCATTCGCGAGGTCGTTGAGGACAAGTCCATTGACCTTGTCAAGATTTCGATTGAGTAGAATCTTGCAGACTTGCTCACGAAAAGCCTGACTACCGAGCGCTTTGTCTTCCTCCGGAGATTGATGGGCATTGGATGAGATGACGTCTTTTTCCTCATCCTGTTGTACATGTGTACATGTTGTACTGTCTTTTCTTTTTCTCTCTCACTGGGGCAAATTTGCCTTTAAGTGGGAGGTTGTTGGGGGTAAAGGCGCCTCCGCCTAGCCGCCCGTGTATTACTTCACTGACAGTACCCACCCACTGCACACTGCAGGTGGTGGGCGCCCGTCACAGTCACTTATTCTTTATTCTTTTAGTGACAGTTTGAATAAAGGAAGGTCCGGCCACACATTGTGGTTGTTGGAGTTCCCACTTTTGAGTCTCTCTCTCTTGGCTCTTGCTCTCCATCCGCCATAGCTCTCACTACCAAGCTTCTTTCTCCTAGTTTCCACTTCCCTTTCAACTTGGAATTGCAAAAATGCATTTGAGCTTGAGGGGGAGTATTGAGATAGCAAGCCTAACATGTGTGGATATTGATTATGGACCTCATAATTGGATGGGTCCACATGTTTACACATAGCATGTCAATGGTCATTTTGATTCTCACATGGCTATTGAATCATTATTTATTATATTTGGTTAGTTATATCTACTTATATTTAGTATATTTATAGTGTCGACAATTGATTAATACAATCAGTTATGCATTGTTCGAGTTAGTAGGCATGTCCTTACATTGGTACATTACATAGAGGAACCCAACAAAGACGAGGCATATACCAACCCTACATCACTTTTATAAAGAGGCAATGAAACCCTCATGGACTACCACTTGATTCCCGTGATGATGCTAGGATAGTGCTGTGGAAGAGAAGAAATTTAGTTTAGAGAAACCATTGAGTGCTAGAACTACATGCAAGACACATGTCTGCAATATGTCCACAGAGATTGGACACTCCTAAGGATACTTGTGCAGATCAACAATTCCCAAAGTGTGGCATCACTTACATGTATACCAATTGTCCTAAACAAAAGGCCAGTACAAGTAAGATAATCATCCCATTGGTACCCCTAAGCCTCTTTAGAATGAAAAAGATCAATGATGAAGACACTATACTAATTTATGAATTCCACACCTAGAGAGCGAAGCAAGAAAACTAGAGTCAGTATACCTAATCCCTCTACTACAACAAGATCCACGATAGGTAAGAAGAAATCAAAAAATAGAAAGAAGCACATTGAATCTAAAGTGACCCTAAAAAAGTGAAGGACTCGTGACATTGTTGACAAAGACAATCACTCCCAGTACTAAGACTA
The DNA here is from genome assembly GCF_053477565.2 of Lygodium microphyllum. Classification (NCBI taxonomy): domain Eukaryota; kingdom Viridiplantae; phylum Streptophyta; class Polypodiopsida; order Schizaeales; family Lygodiaceae; genus Lygodium; species Lygodium microphyllum. The sequence continues at coordinate 132,211,477 of NC_141160.1, read as the reverse complement.
CAATTACAATGCCATGCGCTAGGAAGGCAGTCTCAGTAAAAAAAAAAGAGAGAATGAACCTCAAACATCAACCTTGAAGTGATACATAAGGTGAAGAAGTTGGTGAAAGGGGCACAAGTGAAGTTGTAAGATCACTAAACCATGCAAGTCATGAATGAAGTTGGATTGTCTAGGGTACAACCTTGGCCATGTCCATAGGTGCACATAGCTCTAGAAGACCAATCTCCAATTCATCTAACCAAGAGTACATCTAAGATGTGACAACCTTAAGGCAAAACACATCATGAGAAATGAATCAATTTAGCAAGGAGGGTCATCACAGAATTGGCCTCCACCAATATAATTATACCATTAGCGACATTATTAAAAGACAGTTCCTGCCCTCTAGAGAGCCCTGAAAGTTTAGATTGAAGGGATGACAGAAATAGCTTAACCAATATCTCATCCACTCCAAAGGAGCAATGCACCTATCTTGGCTCCTATCCCATCAGCTAGGGCACCAAGGGTAAACACATTCTATGGAGGAATTGAGCATCGTGCCACACTCCCAATGGAGACTCTAGGTGACTATGTATGAAGAGGAATAATCGATACTACTGAGGTAGGAGTCAAGATTATAAACCATCCCACCTATTGAGAATGTATATTTCAATCTTACGGTGCAAATGGATTCAAGGTTCATCCACTAGGAAAATTGAAGCATTAGCTAGTCGAGATTGCAAGCATCAACCTCTTAGTGAACTTTATGATCATGAAAGGGGTGGATAGGATCTTTTACTTCGATGTCCCTAGATGAGAAATGCAAGATTAATTAAGGATTTGGATAAAAACCTAGTTTTTGTAGGGAGTAGGAGTGAGGTAGTCTGAGTGGAAATGGACAATTGAAGAACCAGATTTTTTGACCTATATGCCATCTCTAACATGATTAGAGGACACATAGGTTTATCTCACACTTCAAGACCACTTATCCAATAAATACCTTTCCTTGAAGACAAGCAAGAATCAATGCACATCTTGGTAATGCTAGATGAGCTTTTCATACAAGAAAATGAATACGAGGAAACACATGAGTGAATGAGTCAACAAGGCAAGGAAGATTTCATTGTACACATGATCAAACAAAATATCAATACTAGTGCACAGATCGGATGCCATAAGCGTGCGTAATGAGCGTCAGAACGTCCCCAAGAACAAAAGAACTCTACTTTTTGCACACAAATCAATGTAGAAGACTTGCATGACATGAACAAGAGACAAATTGGGTGCAATCTTCCCCCATGCCTTGTGTGAGCTCTCCACAAAGCATGTATTTTATGTATTAATCATCTTCAAGCTCAAATAATAGCCCAATTTACAAAATAGCACGCTTTTGGCTTTTGAGTTTGCTTTAGTGCCAAATAGAAATAAAGCTAATGGTCGGGCACCCAAGAAGTCAGGCATACCCAATACAATGTCCAAATACAAATATCTAAATCGTGCGCCCATGCGCATACAAAAATAATAAATAAATATCCAACGCCTTGATAAATAAGCGTGACAAAATATAGGCGCCATGCCTAAGGTATGCACCCATCAAAATATAAATGATAACTCAAATATACGCTATCCTCCAATGCTTTCCACCACCACTGCTGCTATCTCTACGCATCAACTGAAGCATTCACAATCGTTAGTAAAATAATACAATTAAACCGACAAAAGTGAATACCTAGCAATCTTCAGCTACATAAATAAATCAATTGGTTAGAAATCAATCCTAACCTTAATTTATCATGAGTGCGCACTCTAAACTCATAAATGTTTATTAATTTAAATATGTATTTTGTGGAATCACCCATGTACACACTAAATTAACAAAACGCCCGAAAAGGATATGCATCCCCATCGACTTCTCGCACAAAGAATCCGCTTTGTGTATGAACCCCGGTAATAAACGTTTATGAGTATAGAGTGCGCACTCGTGATAAATTAAGGTTAGGATTGATTTCTAACCAATTAATTTATGTAGCTGAAGACTGTTAGGTATTCACTTTTGTTGGTTTAATTGTATTATTTTACTAACGATTGTGAATGCTTCAGTTGATGTGTAGAGATAGCAGCAATGGCGGAGGAAAGCATTGGAGGATAGCGTGTATTCAAGTTATCGTCAATATTTTGATGGGCTCATACCTTAGGCATGGCGCCTATATTTTGTCGTGCATATTTATCTAGGCGTTGGATATTTATTTATTATTTTCGTATGCGCATGGGCGCACGAGTTAGATATTTGTATTTGGACATTGTATTGGGTATGCCTGACTTCTTGGGCACCCGCCCATTATCTTTATTTCTATTTGGCACTAAAGCAAACTCAAAAGCCAAAAGCGTACTATTTTGTAATTTGGGCTATTATTTGAGCTTGAAGATGATTAATACATAAAATACATGCTTTGTGGAGCGCTCACACAAGGCATGGGGGGAGATTGCACCCAATTGGTCTCTTGTTCATGTTGTGCAAGTCTTCTACATTGATTTGTGTGCAAAAAGTAGAGTTCTTTTGTTTTTTGGGACCTTCTGACACTCACTACGCGCGCTTACGGCATCCGATCTGTGCACCAGTGGTATCAAAGCGAAGCTGAGATCGAGAGCTTCCAATCGCTACCCATCTTGCGCGAAGGCGGAGCTCCTGCAACGATCGAGCTCTACAGTCAGTTTCATCGCGAACAGTCGATACGGGTGGATTCCTGGCGGTCAAGAACCTCTATCTGCAGCCTCTAATCGCGAAGGACCGACCTGAGGAGGCGGAGGACCACTCCTACATCTTCCTCTCCAAGTCGTTTTTTCCACAGAGAATACAGTAAGCTTCATCCATAACCAAAAGTTCTTAAGCTTTAAAATAAAGCTTGGTAAGCTTTATAAGAAGCTTAAAAAGCTTCAATCACAAAATTTGGCGCGAGCCGCAATAACATAATCTGGACGGTGTCGAATCCGTTGAGGACATGAATATGTCCTAAAAATTCACGACGGGTTCAGAAGCCTAAAGCTTCTTAGTTATCCAAGTCTATTAAGGCTCTCTAATCTCCCAAGTTCAAGCTTACTTACTCTGCAAGTCCTGCAAGTCCACAGAAGTCAAAGCAGACTTATCTCAATTACTCCCATAAAGGTTGTTCCTGCGCAGAAGCACAGAATTATGGAATTGCTCCCTGGAAGACTCTGTTCACACACGCAGACTTGCTGAACCAGTTTCAGCACACGCAGGTCATACGCAGTTTCTACGAAGACTACGAACACCGCAACCGCAAAAGACAAAGACTGTAAACGCCAAACAAAATTTATAAGCCTTGTATACCCGACTTTCAGCTACGCTCATTCCGCTAATCAGATTTCGAGAGTGTGAGGTCTTTTGGATTTTTACAGGATGACGGAACAAAATATGGATGATTTAATGGCTAAAGGTGATCTTCCCGAACCTACGATTGAACAAAAATTGGATTTAATTATGATGCAGATTGATGAAGAACGAAGAGCCCGACAAGCTTTGCAAGTTCAATTGGCAAATTTGCAATGAACTACTACTGACAAATAAGGACCGCAACCCGAAGATGTTATACAACGTACCATCGATGCGACACTCGTAGCTCAATCCATCTGCAAAGAAACAAAGATAAGTAAAAGAAACTTTAAATTTCGTACTTTCAATGGATCTCGAGATGGAAAGACTGTACTTGCATTTATTAGTCAGTTTGATGATTACTTTCATGAAGAGACATACGCTGAAAAAGACAAAATTAAATGTGTCACTAATCATTTAGTCGATCGAGCATCTCTTTGGTGGACTGTGGTTCGCAAGAGCATTGATTGTCCCACTACCTGAGAGAATTTCCAAAAGAAGTTTTTGCAGAAATTCCTTCCTCCTCAATTCCATGAAAAAGCCATAAAGCAATGGGATCTTCTACAACAAAGAGAACGTGAACCTATTTCCCAATACACTGAACGTTTTTTGAATGCCCTACTGCAACTCTGAATACTCGAAGATGTACCTGAAGCGACTCACAAACGCAAGTTTATGTCTGGCTTACTTGGACATTATTATGCTGAAGTCAATATGTTCAAGCCTACAACCCTTGAAGATGCAATTTCTGTGGCTCATGATACTGGAGACAAGATTCGAGGAAGAGACAAGCGTCCACAATAATTTCAAATAAATGGTAACTATGGTTCCAAGCAATTCAATTCAAATTTTTGAAGATTCAATCAAAGTCGTTTTCTTCCATCTACATTCCATAAGTCTTGGACATGACCACCTGCTTTGCCATCAAATACCAATCCAAACCCTAAGCCATCCTCACAGCCAAATTCCAATATTCCTAGACTTCCTGCCATTGCCAACAATGTATCTAAAGCCAAACCTATAGTTTGTTACAAATGCCATCAATCTGGACATCTAGCAGCCAATTGCCAATCGAAGAAGCCATCTATCCATATCAATTATCTTGGAGCAATGGAAGATGAAGAACATGAGGAAATGCCTGATTTCACAGAAGATGAAGACGACATTGGTATGGTACTCCTTTAGATACTTTGCCAGGTATGCCAACTCCACATTCTTTGTTGACAATGAAATGTTTAGTGCATGGTAAAGAAAAGATTATTTTGCATGATGATGGTAGCACATATGATTTTATTTCTGCAAAGTTAGTGAAAGAATTGAATTTACAAACTGTTTCTACACATTATCGCATTAAAGCAGCATTCCTAGGCACAAGATATAATAGAACACAAGAGGTGCATAACTTAGAAATTAAAGTTGTTGAATATACGGAACGAAGGAATTTCCTAGTTGTACCTTTACAGTCTAGTGATATTATCCTAGGTATGCCTTGACGTCATCAGTATAATCCTGACATAGATTATTCTATACATTCAATTAAAATTCATTTTCAAGAAAAACAAATTACATTGTATGGTATGCACATATCTAATAATTTTCCACTGCTTACTCATACTCAAGCTAAACGTGCATTACGTAAAAGTAGTAAATCTTATCTAATTTGGGTGAATGAACTTCAAGCTAAAGAAAAACATATGCATCCTAGGCATAAATAATTTCTTGCTCAATTTAAAGATTGTTTTGCTGATGATTTAGCACCTGGACTACCACCTTCACGTCCTGAAGATCACAAAATAGATTTAATTCCTGGTACACAACCACCATGTAAAGCACCATATAGGCATAACCAATTTGAACAGAAAGAAATTCAAAATCAAGTAGAGGAATTGTTAAACAAAGTAATAATTAGACCTAGTAGTTCTCCGTTGGTGCACCTGTCTTATTAGTAAAGAAGAATAATAATACTTATCGCATGTGCATTGATTATCGTGCCCTAAATAAAATTACTGTTAAGAATAGATATCCAATACCTAGGGTAGATGATCTTATGGATAAACTACAAGGTTCTGCCATATTTAGTAAGATAGATCTTAAATCTCGTTATCATCAAGTAAGATTGGATACCTCTGATATATTCAAAACTACATTTAGAACACAATTTGGACATTATGAATTTCTAGTGATGCATTTTGGTCTAACTAATGCACCTGCTACATTTAGTCGAATGATGAATCACATATTTTTAAAATATCAGCATTGTGTTATAGTATTCTTTGATGATATATTGGTATTCAGTAAAAATGAGAATGAGCATTATAAACATCTGTCTTTAGTTTTCAAGTTGTTAAAAGATAATCAATTGTATGCTAATCCAGAAAAGAGTGAATTCTTTCAAACAGAAATTGAATATCTAGGTCACATTGTTTCATCAGAAGGTATTAAGGTTGACCCTAAAAAGATAGAAGCAATTTTAAATTGGCCCATACCCAAAAATGTGCATGAGTTATGTTCTTTTCTAGGTCTTGCTAGTTTTTACAGAAAGTTTGTGCGAAATTTTTCATTACTTGCTTTACCTTTGACTAAACTTTTAAAGAAGGGTATTATTTATAACTAGACTGATAATCAACAAAAATCTTTTGATTTATTGAAATATGCATTAAACCATGCTCCTGTATTACAACTACCTGATTTTAATAGACCATTATTTTTAGTAGTTACTGATGCTAGCGGATCTGGAATAGGAGCAGTACTTATGCAAGATAACCATCCCATAGCTTACTCTAGCTGTAAACTGAAACCATCCGAACTTAAATATTCTACATATGATAAAGAATTGCTAGCTATAGTACAAGCCTTACAACAATGGAAACATTACTTAATGGGTTCTGAATTTATGATTAAAACTGACCAACAAAGCATTAGACATCTCTTTAGTCAACCCCAAATATGTGATCGACATATTAAATGGGCAGCTTTCATTCAAAGTTTTTATCCCCTTATCCAATATCAACCAGGAAAAGAGAATATAATAGCCGACGCTTTAAGTAGAAGACCGACCATTCATAATATTACTGTCATATCATTTGATTCCCTTATCCCTATGAAAGATACTTATCATCAGGATATTACTTTTCAAGCTGATTGAAATAAATTAGTTGCAAATTTGTTGATTCCTATTGATTCACTGTCTTACAATAATGGATTCATGTTTTATGAAAAGAGATTATGTGTCACAATTCCATTTAGATCTTTTGTTTTGAATGAGATTCATTGTCCTCCATATCAAGGTCATAGAGGTATTATATCTACTTTGCGTATAGATTCCGTGCCACGGTGGATTCCGTGAGGTTTTACGATGGATTTCGTAAACTTTTATTATCGGGGCTCATACACAAAGTGGATTCTTTGTGCGAGAAGTCGATGGGAACACCTATCCTTTTCAGGCGTTTTGTTAATTTAGTGTGTACATAGGTGATTCCATAGCGGGTGATCCCACAAAATACATATTTAAAATTAATAAACGTTTATAAGTTTAGAGTGCGCACTCGTGATAAATTAAGGTTAGGATTGATTTCTAACCAATTGATTTATTTATATAGTTGAAGACTACTAGGTATTCACTTTTATCGGTTTAATTGTATTATTTTACTAACGATTGTGAATGCTTCAGTTGATGTGTAGAGATAGCAACAGTGGCAGTGGAAAGCATTGGAGGATAGCGTGTATTCGAGTTATCATTTATATTTTGATGGGCGTATACCTTAGGCATGGTGTCTATATTTTGTCGCGCTTATTTATCAAGGAGTTGGATATTTATTTATTATTTTTGTATGCACATGGGCACACGATTTAGATATTTGTATTTGGACATTGTATTGGGTATGCCTGACTTCTTGGGTGCCCGGCCATTAGCTTTATTTCTATTTGGCACTAAAGCAAACTCAAAAGCCAAAAGCGTGCTATTTTGTAATTTGGGCTATTATTTGAGCTTGAAGATGATTAATACATCAAATACATGCTTTGTGGAGCGCTCAATAACTTGATGCCATGAGGCATATTCCATAGTGGATTCCGTGAGGTTTTGTAGTGGATTCCGTAAAATTATATTTGTTGCCGGGCTCATACACAAGGTGGATTCCTTGTGCGAAAAGTCAATGGGGACGCATGACTTTTTCGGGCGTCTTGTTAATTTAATGTGCAAGTGGGTGATTCCATAGCGGGTGATTCCGCAAAATACATATTTAAATTAATGGACGTTTATGAGTTTAGAGTGTGCACTCGTAATAAATTAAGGTTAGGATTGAGTTCTAACCAATTTATTTATTTTGTAGCTAAAGATTACTATGTATTCACTTTTGTCGGTTTAATTTGATTATTTTCTAACAATTGTGAATGCTTCAATTGATGTGTAGAGCAGGCAGCGGTGGCATTGGGAAGCACTAGGCGATAGCGTGTATTCAAGTTATTTTGGAAGAAATTATCATTTTTAATGGGTGTGCATCTTAGGCGTGGTACCAATATTTATTTTTACACGCTTATTTATTGAAGCGCCTGATATTTATTTATTATTTTGTATGAGCATGGGTGCACAATTTAAATATTTGTTATTGGACGTTGTATTTGGGCACACGCCGACTCTTTGGACACCCAATAGCTTTAATTCTTTAGTGGGACAAAAGCAAACACAAAAGCTACATCGTGCTAATTGTAAATTGGGCTCTTTTTTTTTGGAGCTTAGAGATGAATAATATATCAAATACATGCTTTGTGGAATGCTCACACAAGGCATGGGGGGAGATTGTACCCAATTGGTCTTTTGCTTCATGTCATGCAAGTCTTCTCCCTTGTTTTTTGTGCAAAAGTAGAGTTATTTTGTTCTTGGGGACCTTCCGACGCTCACTACGCGCGCATACAGCATCCGATCTGTGCACCAATGGTATCACAGTGAAGCTGAGATCGAGGGCTTCCAATCGCTACCATCTCGCGCGAAGGTGGAGCTCCTGGAACGATTGAGCTCTACAATCAGTCTCGTGGCAATCCGTCAATACTAGCGTGTTCCTGGCAGTGAAGAACCCCTTGCTACGCTATTGGATTGCGAAGGACCGGCCTCTACAGGCGAAGGACCACACGGGAAGCTTCTTCATCAACACGTTTTTTTTCAAGTCCAGAGAAGACAAATAAGTGAATTTAAGATTAAAAGCTTAATAATATTTTTAGTAAAGTTTAATCCACCCAAATCTCAGCAACGATGGCGGCGGTATGTACTCGTGGGCGTCGTATTCGCCGTCAACATCTTCTTATCCCGATTCGATTCATAAAAAAATTCAAGTTTTTTAAATAAAGCTTAATACTCTAAGGTTCCTAAAGCTTCAAAGTCAATCTTAAAATTCCTCCTTAGCTGGCATTCACACTAGGTCAATCCTGAACTCGTCTTCAACCTCCTACAAGCCCCTGTTCACACCTATGGACTGACTGAATTCAATTTCAGCACAAACAGATTGCTACCCACAGACTGCACACACGAATTAGCTTCTTGGAAGACGACCGTGATATCAAATTCTACATCCACAAAGAAAAAATACTACAAAAAGCCATTTAAAAAAAAGAAATAAGCCTTGTAAACCCGACTTTGAGCTACGCTCATCCCGCTAACAAGATTTTGAGTGTGTGATCTACCCGAAAATGACCTACCCGAACCATGGAAGATTTTATGGCTGAAGGTGACCTACCCGAACCAACGATGGAGCAAAAACTGGATTTGATTATGATGCAGCTTCAAGAGAAACGAAGAGCACGTCAAACTTTGCAAGCTCAATTGGCCAACCTGCAATGATCTACTGCCGACCAAGATGGACCGCAATCTGAAGATCTTATATGATGTACGATAGATGCAACACTTGAAGCACAATCTATTCAGAAAGAAACAAAGATAAGTAAAAGAAATTTTAAATTTTGTACTTTCAATGGGTCACGTGATGGAAAGACTGTACTTGCTTTTATCAGTCAATTTGATGATTATTTTCATGAAGAACAGTATGCTGAGAAAGATAAAATTAAGTGTGTCACTAATCATTTAGTGGAGAGAGCATCTCTATGGTGGACTATTGTCCGCAAGAGCATTGATTGTCCTACTACTTAGGAGACTTTCCAAAAGAAATTTTTGCAGAATTTCCTTCCACCCCAATTCCACGAAAAAGCAATCAAACAATGGGATCTTCTGCACAATAGAGGGATCGTGAATCTATTTCACAATATACCGAGCGTTTTTGGAATGCTTTATTGCAACTTTGAATGCTCGAAGACGTACCTTAGGTAACCCATAAACACAAGTTTATGTCTGGCTTACTTGGACATTTTTATGCAGAGGTCAACATGTTCAAGCCAACGACTCTCAAAGATACAATTTCCTTGGCCCATGACACTGAAGACAAAATTCGAGGATGAGAGAAGCGACCACAACAATTTTAAACTAATGGTAACTTTGGTTCAAAACAATTCAATTCAAATTTTCGAAGATTCAATCAAAACCGTTTCCTTCCATCTTCATTCCGTAAATCTTGGACACGACCCCCTGCTTTGCCAATCAAACACAAATCCAAACCCTAAGCCATCTTTCCAGCAAAATCTCAACATTCCTAAACTTCCCGCTATCACCAATAATGTGTCTAAAGCCAAACCCATAGTCTGTTACAAATGTCATCAACCTAGACATCTAGCGGCGAATTGTTAAACCAAAAAGTCAACTATTCACATCAATTATTTGGGAGCGACAGAAGATGAAAAACATGAAGAAATGCCAAATTTCACGGAAGACGATGACGACATCGGTACTACTTCAGATACTTTACCAGGTATGCCAAATCCCCATTCTTTATTAACGATGAAATGTCTTGTGCATGATTAAAAAAAGACTGTTTTACATGATGATGGGAGCACACACGACTTTATTTCTGCAAAATTAGTCAAAGAATTGAATTTACATACTGTTTCTATATATTATCGCATCAAGGCTGCATTCTTAGGCACTAGATACAATGGAACACAAGAAGTGCAACCTAGACATCTAGCGGCGAATTGTTAAACCAAAAAGCCAACTATTCATATCAATTATTTGGGAGCGACAGAAGATGAAGAACATGAAGAAATGCCAAATTTCACGGAAGACGATGACGACATCGGTACTACTTCAGATACTTTACCAGGTATGCCAAATCCCCATTCTTTATTAACGATGAAATATCTTGTGCATGGTAAAGAAAAGACTGTTTTACATGATGATGGGAGCACACACGACTTTATTTCTACAAAATTGGTCAAAGAATTGAATTTACATACTATTTCTATACATTATCGCATCAAGGCTGCATTCTTAGGCACTAGATACAATGGAACACAAGAAGTGCATGACTTAGAAATTAAAATTGGCGATTATGTTGAACATAGAAATTTCTTAGTTGTGCCTTTGCAATCTAGTGACATTATCTTAGGAATGCCTTGGCGTCATTAGCACAATCCTGATATAAATTATTCCACGCATTCAATGAAGATTCATTCTAATGGGAAACAAATCACATTGCATGCTATGTACACTTTTGATAATTTTCCATTGCCTAGTCATACACAGGCTAAACGTGCATTACGAAAAGGTAGCAAATCCTATTTAATATGGGTGAATGAAATTGAAGCTAAAGAAAATCATATGCATCCTAAGCACGCACAATTTCTTTCACAATTTCAAGATTGTTTTGCTGCTGACTTACCACCTGGCTTACCACCTATACGTCCTGAAGATCACAAAATAGACCTAATTCTTGGATCACAACCACCATGTAAAGCACCGTATAGACATAACCAAATTGAACAGAAAGAAATTCAAGCTCAAATTGAAGAATTGTTAACCCGAGGACTCATTAGACCTAGTAGTTCTCCATTTGGTGCACCTGTCCTATTAGTGAATAAGAAAAATAATACTTATCGCATGTGCATTGATTATCGTGCCCTAAATAAGATCACTGTTAAGAATAGATATTTGATTCCTAGGGTAGATGATCTTATGGACAAGCTACAAGGATCTGCAATATTTAGCAAGATAGATCTTAAATTTGGATACCATCAAATACGATTTGGACACATCTGATATATTCAAAACTGCATTTAGAACACAATTTGGACACTATGAATTCCTTGTTATGCCTTTTGGTTTAACTAATGCACCAACCACATTCAGTCGTATGATGAATCGCATATTTTTGAAGCATCAGCATTGTGTCATTATTTTCTTTAATGACATATTGGTTTTCAGTAAGAATGAGAATGAGCATTATGAACATTTATCCTTCAATAGACCATTTTTCTTAGTAGTCACTGATGCTAGTGGATCTGGAATAGGTGCAGTCCTTATTCAAGATTCTCATCCCATAGCCTACTCTAGCTACAAACTTAAACCCTCTGAACTTAAGTATTCTACCTATGATAAGGATTGCTAGCTGTAGTACAAGCTTTGCGTCAATGGAAACACTATTTAATGGGATCTGAATTCATGATCAAAACTGACCAACAAAGCATTAAACATCTCCTTAGTCAATCACAAATATCTGACCGATACATTAAATGGGCTGGTTTTATTCAAAGTTTTCATCCATTCATACAATATCAATCCGGAAAAGAGAATGTTATTGCCGATGCTTTAAGTAGAAGACCGACTATTCATAATATCTCTGTGATATCTTTTGACTCTCTTCTCCCTATGAAAGATACCTACGACCAAGACCCTACTTTTCAAGCTGATTGAAATAAATTAGTTGCAAATAACTAGATTCCCATTGATTCATTGTCTTACACTGATAGATTTATGTTTTATGAAAAAATATTATGTGTAATTGTTCCATTTCAATCATTTGTTTTGCATGAAATTCATTGTTCCCCATACGAAGGCCATAGAGAAATTATTTCTACTTTGCATACACTGATTGAAGATTTTTATTGGCCACACATGGAATCTGATGTATCTAACTTTGTATCAGAATGCTTAATTTGCCAAAGAGTTAAAAGACACCATGGTAAACAATATGGTTTATTAATGCCTTTCCCAATTCCAGAACGACCATGGGAACAGATATCAATGGATTTTATCACTAGTTTGCTTAACATTAAAGCTAATCATGACATGATTTGGACTATTGTCGAGAGGTTTAGCAAACAAACATATTTCATTCCATGCAAGAAAATGTTAACTGCATCTCAAGCTGCTCAATTGTTCTTGAAAACTGTTTTCACTAATCATGGTTTGCCAAAAGTTATTATTTCTAACCGTGATTCTAGATTTTGCAATAATTTTTGGATTACTTTATTTGCTACTTTAGGAACAAAGATTGATTTTTCATCTACATTTTATCTTGAAACAAATGGGCAAACAGAAGCTACTAACAGTACCATTTTAGATCTTTTGCGTGCATACACAATTTCCAAACCACAAACATGGGATACACATTTACATTTACTTCAGTTTGCATACAATAACACACCACATACAGCTACATAGAAAGCACCATTTGAAATTATTTATGGATATAGATTGCCTACACATGTTACATCATTGTCAAACAAAGTTCAAGTTGCTGATGATATTGCTAACATGCATGCTACTATTTTTCATGAAGCTAAAGATATGATTGCGAAAGCCCAGCAATCATACAAAACAAGCCAACAAGAAAAGAAAAGCTATGAGTTTCAAAGTTGATGATTATGTTTGGTTACATATTGAAAAGCGAAGATTACAAAGTGTTGACAAACACCCTGTTGTAAAGTTAGCTCCTAGATTTTATGGACCTTTCAAGATCATTCACAAATCAATGACAATGCATTTAAACTAGAATTACCACAACACTGGAAAATCCACAACACTTTTCATATCAGTTTGTTACGACCTTTTAGAGGCCAATTACCTGCACATCCTGTCTATGAAAACCCTCCTTTGCTAGAAGAAGAAACTGAAATCCTTGAGCCTGAAACTATTCTAGATACTGACTTTATGACCACTAGAATTGGACGTAGGTATTCTAGATATTTGGTTAAGTTTAAAAATCATCCTGTTGAAGAGGCCCAATGGATGCACGCTTGAGACCTAAGTGCTTACCCCTCACTATTGGCTCCACATTGAGCTGATAGCAATTGAGGACAATTGCCATCCCAGCCCGGGGATATGATGCTAGGAGGCATATTCCACAGTGGATTCCGTGAGGTTTTGCAGTGGATTCAGTAAAATTATATTTGTTGCCGGGGCTCATACACAAGGCGGATTCCTTGTGCGAAAAGTTGATGGGGACGCTTGTCCTTTTCGAGTGTCTTGTTAATTTAATATGCAAGTGGTGATTCCATAGCGGGTGATTTCGCAAAATACATATTTAAATTAATGGACGTTTATGAGTTTAGAGTGCGCACTCGTAATAAATTAAGGTTAGGATTGAGTTTTAACTAATTTATTTATTTTGTAGCTGAAGACTGCTAGGTATTCACTTTTGTCAGTTTAATTTGATTATTTTCTAACGATTGTAAATGCTTCAGTTGATGTGTAGAGTAGGCAACGGTGGCATTGAGAAGCACTGGGCGATAGCGTGTATTCAAGTTATTTTGAAAGAAATTATCATTTTTGATGGGCGCTCATCTTAGGTGTGGCACCAATATTTATTTTTACGCGCTTATTTATTGAAGCGTGTGACATTTATTTATTATTTTTTATGTGCATGGACGCATGATTTAAATATTTGTTATTGGACATTGTATTGGGGCACAACCCGACTCTTTGGGCACCCAATAGCTTTAATTCTTTAGTGGGACAAAAGCAAACACAAAAGCTAAAGCATGCTAATTGTAAATTTGGCTTTTTTTTTTAAGCTTGGAGATGAATAATATATCAAATACATGCTTTGTGGAGCGCTCACACAAGGCATGGGGGGGGATTGTACCCAATTGGTCTTTTGCTTCATATCGTGCAAGTCTTCTCCCTTGTTTTTTGTGCAAAAGTAGAGTTCTTTTGTTCTTGGGGACCTTCCGGCGCTCGCTATGCGTGCATACGGCATCCGATTTGTGCACCACAACTTCTAGTGATTCCTATATAGGTAGCCTTTTTATATTGCCTATGTGGTAGACTGCATTTAGCTAGTTGTCATCCAACATTTGGGCCATAATATGTGTGAATTTTCTATAATAATAATATTCAATAAAAAATAAGAAACCCATAATTTTCTAATTTTTCTCTCCTTCAAAGTACACAAGAATTCAAAAATACTTGCTAGTCAAATGCATAGACTGATGAGTACACAATAAATGATGATATTATTATTTTTTTCAAATTTCCTTGAATGAAATAAGGAGAAATGTTATTCTAAAAAATCACACCAAAAATTCTAATCTACAAAAATAAAAATAATCTAAAAACCTTTGGATTGGTTTCTTCTAACGTACCTTAGTCTCTGACACACAAAGTTTTTACATCGAGCTCATAAGTGCAAGGAAGCCCATATCTCTCAAGCATGGCGTATTCCTCTTGCGGTCTATGGTTGTAAGATCAACCTAATGAGACATCATCAGGTCCTGGCAATGGAACCAAAATGTAGCTTCTCAAATCACGACTACTATGCTAGACCTAGATAGATTGGTACATATTTATTCATGCACTCTCATTTGGTAAATCACTTGTAGTCTCTCACCTTGGAAGTTATCCTACCATGCATCTTTTCTCACTTAGCTAGGCATAGTTGAAACCTATTAACTCTACTAAGCTATGTAGGTTAATCCTCTCAATAGTCAAAGCACAAAGAACTCATTGACAGTTGTAGTCTAGACAAGTCAGAGAGTTCAATCCCTGCGACTATATGAACCTCCATACCTTGCAAATCTCCAACCCATGAGCTATGCAAGATGGTGACGCCTCACATGCTCCTCCAAGATGAGTGGATTGCACACACACACAGACTCTCTCTCTCTCTCTCTCTCTCTCTCTCTCTCTCTCTCTCTCTCTCTCTCTCTCTCTCTCTCTCTCTCTCTCTCTCTCTCTCTCTCTCTCTCACAAACTTGAGCCAAGCTCGAGAAGGTGAAGAGATGAGATTGAGATACATGTAACTAACGATAGGGAAGCACAATAAGCAAGCTAAATCACAAGCATGCACATTGCTTCTCTCCTTCAAGCTTGCACACAATAGAGAAGTTCATATAATATAGTATTTTTCAAGCTTGATTGATGTTTTTTTCCCACTTTAAATATGAGCTTCTCTTTTATAATCAAATATGCCCTATTTTTCAAAGTGTCTATTGTCAAGAACTTCATTCATGTGCATCCTTAAGGCCACTAGTGGCCATAAGGATAACCTCACTTAATTTTCCAAATTCACTCATCATTGGTGCTTTTAAAGGAGCATTAAGTTTGAATTACAACGTATATGAGAGTTTTGAGCTTGATGCTCAAGATAATTTAAAAGTTCAAGAAGTTTTAATTGTTTAAAATTTACAATTTAGCATGTTTCCAAGGCCTTTGCTATTTCTAGGTTTTTTTTGGACTTTGGTAGTTTCCTTAATTTTAAAACACTTTTCTTATGGTTTCTAGTCAGTTTCCCTTCCTTTAAATTCCATATAGACTCTTGATTGATCTTTCCTTTTTCCAAACCTACATTGAGCTAATAGTTACATGCACCAATACAAAAGAAGATATGAAAACTTCGCCTTCTAATGTGTATTATAGGCATCATCATAAAAGTCAATTGTCATCCCGATCACACCTACAAAGATAGTAGAGAAACTTAACTTTAAGGACTTGGAAAATAAATCACAAGTTCAACCTATAGTGATTTGAGCATTAGAATTCATAGAGAATTGAAAGTTTTATATTGTAAATTTCAACAAGCTAGTGCTCAAGTTCCTAATAACAAGAAAAAATTAAAGCAAATGAGCATAATAATTTGGTATCCTAGTGACTTTGAGGAGCATATGAATGTATGAAAAAATTTTGGGAACCTGTGATAAAACCTTCAATGAGCAAATCCATAAAACTAACCTTAGGATTGTGACTTATTCTAGAAACGACTTCTAGGCTTCTTCGAAAACAACCTATGTGCATTGGCCCAAAATTCATAGCCTAGTAGGATAGTAGGAACATTTCTTTGCCTAGTTGACCATGCTAAATAAAAGCTACAACAACATTAAATAGATTTCAAAGGACCAAAGATAAGTCATAAATTTCATTATGTCAATGACTTGATGCAAATATGTATATCCACATCTTAGGCGGTATGCACGTGGGGCATTTGTATTGTATGTGGATGACCTCATACTTATAAGAGACTATGTATAAATGGTGAAATTATAAATGAAGGATGCCTTGAATCAAAAATTTGAGATGATCAACATGGGTATTCTTCATTTGCTTCTAGGTTATGGGATATGGCAGACCTAGAGGGGATCTTTCTCTCTCTAAAAAATGGTATGTGCAAGAGCCCTTGACTGGCTTAATAGTAGCAATCTAATGTCATTAGTCATGAGTCATGTGATGAGGATATCACTAGTGCCTATTTAGATCCACATGCATCTTATGATCTTAATCACATCGATTGAAGGTATAAGATCCTTTCCTTTGTTGTTCCATTGCTTTTGGGTATCATGTACTTATGCCTTGGGGAATTCATGTCTCTAATGACTCTCTTGCATGCAAAAGAAGCAAGTTTTATTGTAGGGATGATGGGGTCTGTAATTGCCTTTGCCTCAACCACAGCCTTTGCACGTGATCAGCACTACCATGGATGGAGGTTAGTCCAACTATGCATAAGATATAGTTTATTCTACCATGGGCGAAATTCCTTAGTTTTTCCAATTGTGAGAGCAGTCATCTTGATTCCTTATGACCCCCTCCTTGAGATAGATAAATATGTGGTTATACTTACACTCATTTGTATTATGGGTAGAAGTCTTAGAGATGTCACACCATCACTGCTTCAAGTTAGAATCTGCTTGCTAACTATCTATAATTGTCACACTTTGGACAACAAAGATTATTTGGAGAGGATTTGCAGTTCTTCTTTAAGGGTTCTTGACTCTCGTCCTTCTTTTGGAAATTTTGGGCTTTTTTGTATCCTCGTGTTTTGAGTCCTTCTCTTCACTGCTACTCTCCTCCTCTATGTCATTATCAAAATTTGAATAACTGGAATTGGATTGCAACTGTTGCCAAACTTCTTGTTGAATTCTTAAATTTCTTCCTTTGAGACCTTTGATGGATTGCTCCCCTCTATTTGGTTAGATATCCCAAACTAGTCACCTCCAAATCTATAGTAGCCAAGGTGGCATAGAGCATTTTATTCAAGCCCCACTCATAAAAGGAGATAAGAACTTCCTTTGTTGTTGCATTAGTGATAATCCATTATTCCAAGATGCAAAATTTGGCATTGTAGGTCTATACATATTGATATCCTTACTCGAGGCTCATCAAGCATTCCACCTTCTAGGGCATCAATTTTATAAATTTGATGAAAATGTTATTTTAACATTCGCATATGTATAATGTGTGGCATACTTTGCTCGTTAGGCTATAACTGTCTTCAGCAATGTACTCATAAAAATCACCTCATGTTAAGTGAGATCTGATTGGCTAGCTCATTAAGGGCATATGCCTTGTCAAATTGGTAAATGTGGGAATCTAGATATTTTTTGTATTTGATAGAAAATTTAGTAAAATTGATGTGGGTACCCATTAAGACACTTTAGGAATTGAAGGGAGGGATAGGCAGGATGACCACAAGTTTATTAGGCTTGAAGAGTTGATAGCAAAGAATTAATGGATTTAGACAATACGATTAGTTGCTCCTGGCTTGTATCATGGTTGGGAGGATTGCAAACGTGAACAAGTCAGATGAGAGGAATGTTCTTGTTGAGATGACCCATAGGCTCAAAGGTAGAGCCACCCACAACTAAAGATGCTAAAGGTGTTGAGGCCTTTGGAAATGTTGAATCTTGACACTCACACCCACTGTAACACCTACAAGTTGGTGTGAGCAAGGGTGAAGGTGCACCTTGTGAATGTATTTGCATTCATTCCCATTGGTGAAGGTAGGATCATCATAGTTGCCAAGTGTAATCTAGGATAAACATCTCAATAGATATAGTATAGACCAATATCTATACTTCCTAACCCTATGGTCAATGTGATTATTTACTCAAAAAAATGATCAAATAGGTGCTTAGATAAAAACTTGACAAGGGTAACTTGGACCAAACAAGAGAAAGTTTACTATCAAGTGGCCATATGGTCTACAATGGAGCCACCCATGATGTAGCACCAATTCTAGAATATGTTTTTATGGATCTACAAATAGAAAATGTGATTTTACAGGCATTGATGAACATGCCAAGCCTACAAATTCATGTAGAAGATGTACCAATGATGGACACCACCTATTATCTTATTCAACCACTATTCCCCTTGGTCAACTATTAAATCTGATTCCCATATTTTGGGACCATATGTTAAAGGCTCTCCAACCAAATGTCCCTGCATCTCCAACACCAAAGGGCAAAATCAATAACTATAGTGGTGGGTAATGTAGTGCAAAAGGTGTAAGATACTCCAAATCCATTGGGTCTATTGTCTAATCCAATGATTTTAGTAATTGTGGTTAGATGCATAGATCAGATCATTAACAATGTGTTGTTCGATAGCAACTCAAATGCTAATATTAATACAATGGTTACTTGTTGGGAGTTTGGCCTCATGATGTGGAAATTGGATCCATTCATAGTTTCAATGGCCAATCAGCAATGGTTGGAACCCTTGGGCTAATTCGATCATTGCTAATTAAAGTGGCCAACATTCATTTTTTGGTTTCCTTTATTGAATATAGAGATAGCAAGAGAGGATTACTACCTAGTATTGGGCAACATATTAGCCAACATGTAATGTCCCCATTACTTAGTTTATTTTAATAAACAATGTGTGAATACATTCAAAAGATAATTGATTTATGTTGCACATTTTTAAAAACTAGTTCTAATTATGAAAGTAGTTCAAATTATGAAGATAATTGTTATTATTAATGAGGTATTATATGCCAATTCATGGAAGAAAGACTTAGGAAACCCTCCCAACACTAGCTTATTGTAGAACTATGTTTGTAGTATAGAACAACAAAAAGAACTAGCCTAGTGGATAGTCACTTGGCAGTTAAGTGCACTTGGGCGACGACACTGTCGGTTGGGTGACCTTTCACCACTAGATAGAGTTGATTAAATCGTGACCCTCCCAATACTGGTAGGATTAGTTACCAGGTTTAACACCATTTTAGGGGGCCCGAGCTGAGATTTTACCTTATGGATAGGGGGATCAAGTTACACTCTCCTCTGTCTCTCACTCTCTTTGAGCCAAGTCAGGTGTTAACCTCACTCCTACATTTAATTGATTACAAAGTGATCTTTCTTAGGTGGGCATTAGATTGTTGTTAGGGGTGACTTGTCCATGCTTCCCCTATGAAGTAGAACTAAGATTCCCATGTTCAACTAAGTCCAAGGTTTTCCATGGGGAGATGGGATGGTGAGGTGCATGGATATGAATTTTAGTCAAGTACTAAGAGGACTCCTCTGGATCTATTGGAGGAGGCACCTCACACGTGGTATCAGAGCCTAGGTTTCAAAAGAGCTTTCAGTGTAAGGTTAGGTAGTCAACGTATAAAAGGAATTAAAAAAATAACCACACTTATTTGAAAAAAAACTATAGTTGATTATCTTGCACTAACACTAGCATACACATTGTGCTCATCAGGAACTTAGCGATGAGGAAGCTACACATTTGCAGGATATTTTCCCCATCATGTATCAAGTAGCCTTAGGGTCGAATGATTTCTCATATCGCGAGGCTATATTTGAGATAATGGAAAGGATCTTTATTCCTTCAATTGTTTTGCAACCTCATCCTAACTTATGGTACATGAGAGATTTCTGGTCAAGGAAAAGGTCACATATGGAGATATGTTATGGGTGTAACATCCTTTTTCATTACGATTTATGGAGGGTTCGATGGGCTGAACAACTAAGGATAGTTAAGATAAATCTTTTGTTCAGTCCCTTTACTGAACGGTTGCTAAACATTGGGGATGAGCTTGTACCTAAAACCTTGTGGGTATATCAGAAAGTGCTACAAACAGTACCACGAGAGAGAGTTGTTGTAGTGCCAAGAAGGCCTTATTTTGGTACGGGATATTTTGGTTACCCCCAAGAGCCACCACATCATGTTGTTTGCCATGTACATGAGAATCCCCCAAGATATGAGAATATAGACCCTGATACTTTTCATGAGGAAAGGATCCGTGAGAAGATATATTGGTAGATCATAGTATGATCAATAAATCTTTATAAATACTTTTCATAAATATAAAGTCTCGTTATTATTTTTAAAGAGCATGAGTTATGAGCTTATGATGATAGTTGAGCTGCTTTGACAAGTTAATGATGAAGTACGCTTTATGGAGTGATTTTTGAGATCATGTACTCCACTGCTTGCTAGTCAAACATGTTGGAATTAAGAGAAAGCGTAATGGCTATCTTAAAGAAGACTCATTATGGAGTTGTTGAAATGGCTCAACTCTATATGAAGATGTGAAAGTCCATCTCAAGTTGTTGAAATGGCTTGAAGATCTCAAATTGATAGGACTTTATAAGTATGATACTCTTCGAAATGATAAGGAAAAATATATAGATGGAAAATTTGTAATGAGAAGTAAATGGGTGTATGACCAATACACAAAGGTTATTTCTCCCGATAGGATCGCCCTTATCGAGAGTGTAAAGTCAAAAAAATTATGAGCTTCCAGAGCATCCCAATCTCCCAAAATCTTATCGATTCCTAGAGATACCTCGTTTTGTAACACAAAAGTAACGGAGATAATCCAAATTGCCAACCAATACAAATTGATGAAACATACAAGGAACTCCAAGAGAAGAAGTTTCTTCTCAACTAGACACCAACACCTAGGTTTAGTGGTGAAGGACCCAAGGTAAAGCAAGATGCAAAAGTGTGGATTGAGGCTTTGGATGACTATTTCCTAGCCACTGAGACTATTCCTACAAATCAATCCATGATTGCTCATCTTCGTTTTACTGGCGAAGCTAAGCTTTGGTGGAACAATTTTTGCCGAGATAAAGGGGTAACATAAGCTTCCCAAACTTGGGAGGAGATCAAAGAAGCTGTGAAAAGACGTTATCTTCCCCCATCTTTTGAATCAATCAAAATGAATGAATTCTACAACTTATGACAACTAAGCCTAACCTTGGAAGGATACTATTCTAAGTTAGTGAGTTTGCGCAACTATGCACCCCCAATGACAACGTCTCAACAAATTGCAAGGTTCTGCCAAGGACTAAATTCACCTTTGGACACTTGTCTTGAATCAATGAGACCAACGACTCTCGAAGATGCTCTTATGTTCTCAAAGATCTCCCTAGTAACATTCTGTGAAAATAAGCTCTATGCCAAGATGAGTAAATGCATATTTCTCACTGATAGAATTGAATATCTTGGATACATTGTTTCCACTAATGGAATCTCTGTAGACCCTACCAAAGTAAAATATATCCTAGAATGGCCAATACCTAAGACAATAAAAGAAATCTAAGGATTTTTGGAACTACAAGATGGTACCAGGATTATTCCCTCATTGTTGCACCCTTGACAAATATTTTAAAGAAAAATACAATAATCCTTTGGACCATTGAGCAACAAGAAAGTTTTGATAAGCTTAGAGAAGTTGTAACCACTGCACTTGTATTAAAGCTCCATGATTTCAGTCAACCATTTGAGATGAGCATTGATGCAAGTGGACTTGCAATGGGTGCTAGTACAAGAAGGAAGACCAGTGGCCTATACTTCCAAAAATTTGAAACCCTACGAGTCCAACTATGCCACTCATGACCTTGAGTTACTCACAGCGATCCATGCCTTGAAACTATGGAGACACTATCTATTGGGAAGGGAATTCACTTTAGTGACAGATCATAAAAGTCTTAAGTGGATCTTCACCCAAGCTGACCTAAACATGAGGCAAAGAAGTTGGATAGAGATATTGCAAGAGTTTGATTTTAAAATCAAATATCGTCTAGGGAAGGACAACGTTGTTGTAGATGCCTTAAGCCAAAAAGCCTTTCTTAAAAGCATTGTCGAAGTTCAGAGCTTAAGAACTGTATCCATGCCTTACTTGTACACTAAGCTATTTCTCAAGACAAGGAATATGAAGGACTCATGGCTAAGGTACTTCAAGGAGAAAGCTTTGGATTGAACATTTATCTTTGGTGGAGTTTGCTTATAACACTGCCTTTCAACAAACAATCAAGATGTTGCCATTTCAAGCCTTGTATGGGCAAGAATGATATACACCCCTAAACTTCTCAGATCCCACTCTCAAGGTAGGTACTTCTAAGGCTACGCTTGAAGAGACGGACCAACAAATCCAATTGATCCGACATGACATCCAAGCTGTTCAAGATCCGGCAAAAGTCCTATGCAAATCTTGAAAGATCCATAAGAACATTCAAGGAAGGTGACATGGTGTTTCTAAGGGTAAGGCCCGAAAAGAGCTCATTATCCTTGGAGAAATACAAAAGGCTTAGTCCAAGGTATTGTGGACCATATGAAGTAATCAAAGTAATGGGAAGGCAAGCCTACAAGCTTAAATTGCCACCCCATCTCAAGATTCACAATGTATTTCATGTAACCTACTGAACCTTATGTACCAAACCATGATCATGTGCTTAATGACAAACAAATAGTCATGCCTACCCAAGGAGTTCTGGAAATGCAAACCAAGAAGATCCTAGATATAGGGGAGAAATCTCTAAGAAGCTGAATCCTAAGAGACCACCTAGTACAACGAAAGGATTATCCTAAAGAGGATGCTATTTGGATCGATAAGGCAACCCATATGAAAGAATGCCCCTAGTTTCTCTCGAGATGAGGACAACTCAATTTCTCTAAGGAGGGAAGAATGTAATGTCCCCATTACTTAGTTTATTTTAATAAATAATGGGCATATACATTCCAAAGAAAATTGGTTTATGTTGCACATTTTTAAAAACTAGCTCTAATTATAAAACTAGCTCAAATCATGCAGATAATTGTTATTATTAATGAGGTATTATATGCCAGTTCATGGAAGAAAGACTTGGGAAACCCTCCCAAGACTAGCTTATTAGAACTATGTTTGTAGTATAGAACAACAAAAAGAACTAGCCTAGTGGATATTCACTTGGCAGTTAAGTGCACTTGGGTGACGACACTGTCGGGATGGGTGACCTCCCAGGAAGATTTTCCTACAAGCTAGTGAGAGCTTCTCACGCGCAGCCAACGAAGCCTTCATAGCCCGTTGCCAAGTATGCCAAGGCCAAGATGTCAAGGTCTATGCCTTGATGATCCATATATTCGTTAATTTTTATCTTCACGCTACAAAAATGGAGCCGCTCCCTGATGTCATCAATGACATCATCAAAAACACAGAAAAAAAGCATTCTCTCTTTGTCATTGATGACGTTGATGAGTGAAAATGAGTGATCGGGAACATGATGCTGAATGAAGTCAAGCGGGAAAACACATGCAAATATCATTTTTTTGTCTTTCTAATAACACTTACCTATAGCGGGAGTCAGGTTGATAAATAAAAATCCCAAGTGATACCATGCATGTTTGACACATGGTTGTGATATTTCAGTTTTGAGACACACTCCTCATGCAAGAAGAGTAGAAAATGTGTTCTCACTTCCGATTTTGAGTCCTCGAGTGGAATTTTACGTAGCAAGGGGCATGTTTGCCATCTAACAACTAAGGAGAAGCAAAGGGCAACTTAGTAAAATAGGGAAAAAAGCAAAAACGTGAGGAGTTTTTAAAAGAAAAAGAAGAGAAGAGAAGTGTTCGACACAACACAACAAACATGAGAGAGAGAGAGAGAGAGAGAGAGAGAGAGAGAGAGAGAGAGAGAGAGAGAGAGAGAGAGAGAGAGAGAGAGAGAGAGAGAAGAAGAAGAAGAAGAAGAAGAAGAATCTTGCAGGCTAAAGAAGGGAGAAATCTGAAGTTCAGAAGAAGAAGAACAAATTGTTAGAAGAAAGAGACCGTGAAGTTGAAGTTATTGAAGCTGAGCAGTAGGATGGCAGGGCTACTGAAGTCAAGGGGCTGATGCGAGTTCTCAGTTTTCAGATTATGGTAATAAGAGTCCTCTTTTTGTCTTGTTTTCTTCTACTAATGTGGGGCAAAGAGTTCACAGATCAGTTCTAATGTATGGATATGAGTGAAAGACAATAGAGGGCTATTCTTCATCACGTTGAGAGTGATGTATGTTAGTTGTTGTGTGAGGCTTCCCATCAGCACAGAAGAATGGAAGTAAAGGATCTCTACATCTGAAACTGGGTATATGGCCAGGAATATGTGTCATGGGCAGATGTTGAATGCATGGGTTTGAGTTAGTGGAAATCTAAAAGGATTTGCAGCCAAGAAATAATGGATCAGAGTTCATAGATTTCGAAGCTCCCACAACTCTTCATCAATGCAAGATATGCTAAGATCTATCTGCTGGTATGCTAAAATGACAATTTGAAGTCAAAGAATGTGTCTTTCCCTTTGCAAGTTTGTGCTTTCAGAATAGAGTAGTTGTGTTTGTTGTATAGAGCATGCAAGAATTTAGGATTGCAGACTATGTAGAGCTATTTTAGGAAAGCAAATCAAGGAATTCGACCCTAAGTTGTTTCGAAGAGTTATAGATACAACTTTCCTTTTTAAAGCTTGGTGATCTGAGATCTAGTTAGAAAGTTATGAACTGTTCTGTGTAATGCTCTATGAGGCAATTTCTGTGCTCTATGAGGAAACATGTGAATCAACAACATCTACGTCACCAACTTGGCTTCCCATGAAAGTCATCATGATTTTCCATCGCTATATCAGTGCAAACTCTGTTTTGATGCAGTAATGGAATGTGTACAGCAGTGAAATGCTTGTAGCCTTTGAATTGGCATGAAAATTTGCTATATAAAGCTTTGGTTACCAGTGTATTTGGATTGTATTTATGTGTGCTGTGAGAAAAGAAGAACAGAAAGGATCTACAATTGGTTTTGCATTGATTGAGGAAAACATGCGTGGGGTTGCCATCCCTAAAAATAGGAGTTGTGTGAATCTGAAAGCTCATGTTGTTAGAGTCTCAGCCATGGTTGTTTCAGCTAAAATGGCACTCTTTATATATTTACTTATGGTTTCTTCCTTTTTTCTTTTTCCTTCATTTGAAATTTATTTTATTGTATTTGAAATTCATTCTCCTTCATTTGAAGTTCCATTGATTTTGCAAATTGATCTACAAGTCTATCAATAGATGACTAGGTTTGTTTTATTGCACACCCATCAATTGTTCATGCCTTGAGGAGTGTTGGGTTTCATGCTTGCACAAAGTGTTATTCAATTGACTAAGCTCCCCATATATTTAGGCATGGATTTTCTAAGTGGAAAAATAGATAAAAATAGGTCTAAAATGTGACTGAAAAGGAACCAAAGACATATGGCTATTATATCACTTGTCAAGAAGAGGACTGCGAGGAGAGAGAATATTGCAAAAGAGAGAAAATAAAGAGAGAGAAACTACAAATGAGGAGAGAGACAATGAGAAATGGATAGAGAAAGAGAGAAAATCCATGAAGAATTATGCAAAAATGACTCTCATCACATATTATACCAAGCCAATATAGCTTGTATTTCTTTCCCATTAATTTTCCCATGCTATTAGTGTCTTTCCAGTCCTTTACATCTAAAGGCATTAGACTAATGGATATTATATTTATTAAACTATAGGGGTTACTTACATCCAATAATTACATCCACAATGATATTGTTTTATGATAATAGATTATACTTACATCCTAGATAAATATTCATATCACTCTCTCTCGCACATAATATCATAGAGCTTTAGAGAGAGTAGTTTCTCTAATCTAATCTCAACATATTAATATTATATGATACTATGTAGCAAAATTTTTCCTTACCTTGTAATCCTTGCTAACTACTCGTATTAGATATAAGATGTTAGCCTTAAATGTGGGATCTAGTAAATATCAAAGTTAGATAGCCTCAATATAGCAAGACCAAAGTGGACCCTTAGCTAGGATATGGTATACGCATGAAGCTTTGATTCTTAGTTGAGACTCCAGATCTTTTGGATCAAGTTTCTTAACATTATTTATCAACTACATAATCTTACTGATGTTATAATAGTGAGTACTTGACGACAACATGTGATATAGGCTTAGATAACTAGATTATTGATAATTAAAATTAGATGAATAGTTACTCCACATAAGAAGGTGCTCTAAAATGCAAGTTATGGGTATAGTTGGTTTCCTTTATATAGCTTATTTTATGAGGTAAGTATTTATCATTTGAAGTTATAATGTATAGAGATGTATAGGTGTTCTGTGGTTTAGGCTATGGATATGATTAGTCCCTTTACATGGAAAGTTGATTTATAAGATGATTATGTAGCACTTCTTAACACTAGTACATGTTTAACCATATACTTTGAAGAGTTAATTTGGATTTGCAATAACATTAACCTTTAATTTCATATACATTTTATATTTGCATAAAAATAATGAAAAGATGTGGTGGTAGCTTACAATTAGTCTATAGTTGTTCATATTTGGATGATGTTTTTGGAATCTAGAATACAATTTTATGAAGTTTGGATGCAATATCTATCAAGGGTAATCAACATCTTAGTTCTTAACAAAAGACATTTAATGTCTTTTGTGGATAATCATGTGTATATTCATTATCTTAATTATGTAACCGATTGTCTTTTTCATTGTAAAATTGAAGTCCTTAGGTTTTAGTTTTCTCTAGTGTCTTTATATGTACGACTGAGATAACAACTAGGTCTTGTGACAACACTTATAATATACATTAGGTAATAAGATTCTTACCTTCATGTTTTATACCGATGCAAGTAACAATTAGACCCATCACCCACTTAGGCTAGGAAAAACTACTCCCAAATACTTTTTTTCGATAAAATCCACTTTCTTTTATTCCCCCTATTATACTTTTTGTCAATAGGAAGTTTATAAGCAATCTCCACTAAAGGAAGGTATTCCATAAGGCCTATTACAATAGACCCTTAGAATACCCACAAGAATATGATTACTCTTTCTATCAAACCATCTGTTTGAGGATGATAGACTATGTTGAGACAAAGTTGAGTTCCAATAGCTTGAAAGAGATAAGTACAAAATTTGGAAGTGAAAACAATATCCTTGTCTCATGGACTATCCTCTTAGGTAGTCCATCTAGTCAAAATATCTATTTGATGAATCACCTTACAATAACAAATGCCTAAAATGTAGCCTTTAGAGAGATAACATGGGCCACCTTGGTCAACATATCCATGATTATCAGAATAGAATTGTATCCTTCTTACACAACATATAGGCCAACTACAAAATCCATACCCATATATTTCCACTTATCAAGAGGATGAAGTTCTTTTGGCAGCTTAATCCTTTCAGCTTTGATCTATCGATAACCTAAGCATTGTGTTATACACATAAGCATATTTTGTTTTTCTTCCTAAGCCAAAAATAGATCCTTCTTATAGTATTTGGAGTCTTAACAGAGCTAGGATGTCTAGTTACTTACTGGGATGTCACCACTTTGATAGGATCCCCTTCTTAAGCTCCCAACATCTAGAGATACACAATGTATACTAATAATATAGTTATTCTTCTTTAAGGTAGGAATCATTAGATCTAGACTTGCCCTTAGGGGTCCTCTCTTTTGTTTGAATAGACTTGTTTATCTTGAGGTACTCTCAATAATTAGAAATTGTTGTAACCACTATTTTGAGAATCAAATTGCTAGGTATGGAAATAAAATGCAAGAAATCCTCAGTTTAAGGTTTCCTCAATTAACAGAGAATTCAAGAAGACTTTTTGATAGAGAGCATCAATCTACTATATTCTCCTTCCTTAAACAATGTTTGATCTCAAAAATCAAATTCCTAGAGTACTTCAATCCATCTTCTCTACCTCATATTGAGATCTAACTAGTTAAACATCTATTTAATGGCTTTTATGATCTGTGACGAGTGTGAATCTCCTTCCAATTAGATAGTGAACTAAGGATTTAGGGCATGAATAATAACTAGTAGTTCAAGATCATGAGTGACATAGTTCTTCTCATAATATATGATCTTATGGGAAGAATAAGCTAGTAGACAACCTTCCACTACAATATAATCAAATCATACATGCGATTGTTAGATGTGCATTTACAAATGTATCTAGAAAAGTGTGTAGACTCCCATTTAAATATCATGATCTCTATAGATATTTTAACACCCATTTAAAGATAGTTTTAAATGCATAAAAGAATCTGACGTTGATGCACTCCTAAATGTGTATATAAATGCAATCAAACCATCAAAAAAATATCAAAATCCACCATGACTTCATGTTGATTCTAAATCATATTTCAAGATAAACAAGGCAAAAAAAGGGCTAAATGTAAGATTGAGTGATGGACTGATACATAATATGAGACCCAAGAGCTTCCCATGTGAGAGATGCCATGACTGAGAGCTATCATAAAGGGGGTACATTTTCTTCCTCACCTACTCTTCTTCTCCATACAGATGAAGGTGAGTTACTTTTGATCTTCTAGTCCTCTTCATCTTCTCTTCTTCTTCTTCTTCTTCTTCTTGTTCTCCTCATCCTCATCCTCCTCCTTCTTTTGTTTCCCTCTTTAGCATTCGAAGAGATAAAATAGCAACAACTCCATGTAAGCTCTCAACAACTCCATGTAAGCAACTTGAGAGCTTTTAGAGAAACATATTTCTCTTTTCCTTCTTCTTCTTTCTCATAATATGTAAATTTGGTTTTCTTGAGTTAATACAATTTTATATTTTAATTTAGTTTTAGCTTCCCATTGATTGTAATAGTATTTTTTACAAAGCATTCTAGATAAAGTATTGTTATGATAAATAATGTTTAAAATCACAAATCAAGCATAAGTATGTTGCACAATGCAGTTACCAGCGTTGTTGCACACACTATTAAATGCACTTGTGCAAAGGTCTCTCCCTTGGGAACCATCAAGAGGTTTGTGCAGCTATCTTCTACGTTCTCTTCTATGTTCTCTATTCTCTATCTTAACATCTTGAATTTTCTAAGTGTGTACTTAATAAAATTTTTATTCTATTTAAAAAGGATCTCTTAACTTTGTTTGGATATGTAGATAAGAAGAAACAAGGAAGCACAACTGAGGAGAAACAAAACAAGCAAGAGCCAAGTTACCCAATCCCATATTTTTTTCCATGTTTCTTTAATGTATGTCATGGTAGCACTTTGCAATAGCACACTATAAGTACTCTATTCAGATATGGGGCTTGTAAGATGTTGTCATTATTAGAGTGTGTTTGAGTGCTTCATATGCGGTCTGGTATTCCTTTGTCCATCCTAAACTATCAAGAGCTTGTATAGGGGTCTTGGTGGCATGGTTAAGCACAAAGCACCTATAGTATTTGCTATGGCCAAGGAGGCATCATCTGCTTAAAGAGTTTGTTGGTTATGGTAACTTCATGATGACATGAACCTTGGTAGTGTCTATGGTGATACCATTCATGGATACCACATTTCCCAAAATGACACTATGCTTCACCTAGAACTAATACTTCAGAAGGTTCAAGGAGAGTCGATATTGCCTAAACTATGCAAATACTATCTTTAGCCTCTCTAAGTACTTATTCCAACCAAAGTTGAGAAAAAGGCCATTCACAAACATCTTGAGCCATTTCCACAAAATGTCCTTAAAGATGGTAGATATTTTGTATTGAAAAGTAGTTGGTGCATTTGTCATTCAGAAAGGCATGATAATGTATATTAATTGGTCTCCCCACTTGGTGGCAAAGGCAAGTCATCTGAATGGAGCTATGCTTGATTATAGCTAGAGGAGCCATTGACAAAGTTGTATGTCTCCTTGCCTGCCACACATTCTATTGTGTACTCCATGTGAGGTAATGGGTAATGATCTCTCTTTGTGGTTGCATTCACCTTTTTGTAATTCATGTATACTCAAAATTTTCCATGTTTCTTTAGTATCACTACAATGGATGATGCCCAATCAATATGCTTTATTTCATAAATGAACCCTACCTTTAGAAATTTATTTAGCTCTTCTCTAACAAGATGTGTGTATCATGGGTTCATTAGGTAAGATTTTTGCTTTGTAGTCTTGGCATTGGGGTCATTCGAGATTGTGTTTGTTAGCATGTTTTGTGGACCCCCTTGAGATCATTGTAGGTCTAGGTGAAAATATATTGGAATACTTTGAGTAGAATAATGAGTTTTTTCTCATCTTCTTTTATTATATCATGGAATTCTTTGAGTAGACTAATGCGTTATTACTCGTCTTCTCTTCTTTCACTAGGTCACAAGCACTATAAACTAGTTTTAGGGTTTCCCTTTAGCTAGTGAGCTTCACCTCGTTAATGTTTGCATGTACTCAATTGGTTCGTTATATTTTCCTTATCTCTTTCTACCAAGAATTATGATAATCCCACTCCGCTTCTTGAATCATGTTATAACTCTTTGAAGAACACCAAGAAAACAAGGCGCTTTTAAGAAACTATAAGAAGAAAAAGAGCAGCAAGAACATGAATTCTCTACATAGCATCATACAATGAATCTCCCATGGATTTATCACAACAAATCTTCATATCCACCAACCACAAACGAAATGAACACAAATGAATGCTCCATATTGAATGAGAAATGATCACATAAGCTTCATTATTAACGATTTATAGTCTTCTTTCTTTAATCTCTCACAATCTCTCATGGAAACAATGTTTTTCATAGAAAAACGACTATATTTTGCTCACTCACTCTCTCATATATGCTCTCAATCACTCATACATCATAATAATAATCTAATACCATATAATAATACTCAATAATCCTCTCTTAGTCATGAATATACCTCTCAAGAGGCATGCCTAATCCAAAGAGACACCAAAGTCACTACAATGACCTTTTAGAGCTCACTACTATCACTATCACTTCACTTTTCTCAATAATCCTCTCTTAGTCATGAATATACCTCTCAAGAGGCATGCCTAATCCAAAGAGACACCAAAGTCACTACAATGACCTTTTAGAGCTCACTACTATCACTATCACTTCACTTTTCTCTTCAAGTCTTCATCAACTACATCTTCACTTGTTCAAACTCTTTTGATCTTATATTCTTCCCTTTCCAAGATTAAAAAAATTCCCCAAGCTAAAGATTCATCCCACAAAACACTCATAGAAGTAAACAGAGGACAAATAAAAGATATATAGAAGCTCAACATACTATTATAGAACATCCAAACAAAAAACATAAAATTATATAGCTCAAACCAAAACCAATCCAAACTATCAAAAACCATTCAATGCATATTCAACCACACTCAAACTCAATAATTCATAATCTCAACCTCCCAAACAAAAAGAAAATAGATCAAAACAGAGGCAAAATAGGTCTATCAAAACCAAATAGACATACCAAAGAACTTAAAATAACATCACAAATCTAACCAAAAAACAATATAAGCTTCTCTAATACGTTCAATCTATCCCAAAATACTTCGAACACCATCAATTCCATCACAAAAGCAATCACTCAACATCGAGAAAAAAATAATAAACAATAAGAAATTAAATCATTTTAGTCAATATATCCCCACACTTAATCAAGGAGCATCCTCACGACCTTGAAAAAAGAATAATAAAATCTCTAAACAACCAGTCACTCGAACCATCGTATGAAAACCATCAACTCTCTTAACTCTATCCAAGCCGTAAAATAACCCAAGTCTCAACACATATATCAAAGGAAAACCATAAACCAACATTAACCAATCTATTAACAACAACAAAAAATCAAACAAACTATTAAAGGATATTATAGCTTTGTCTTTCTCATATGTACAAAATCCAGAGCTTTATCTTCAACCATCATCCAGCTTTGATCTGCTTCAATTCCAACTTCATCTCCTCATGACAAGGATAACTCACACACACATATACATCTCACACAAACAAAACATCCACAGAACCTTAGATTTTATGGACCTTTCAAGATCATTCACAAAATCAATGATAATGCATTTAAACTAGAATTACCACAACACTGGAAAATCCACAACACTTTTCATATCACTTTATTACAACCTTTTAGAGGCCAATTACCTATACATCATGTCTATGAAAACCCTCATTTGTTAGAAGAAGAAACTGAAATCCTTGAGCCTGAAACTATTCTAGATACTGACTTTATGACCACTAGAACTGGCCGTAGATATTCTAGATATTTGGTTAAGTTTAAAAATCATCATGTTGAAGAGGCCCAATGGATGCACGCTTGAGACCTAAGTGCTTACCCCTCACTATTGGCTCCACATTAAGTTAATAGCAATTGAGGACAATTGCTATCCCACCCCGGGGGTATGATGCCAGGAGGCATATTCCACGGTAGATTCCGTGAGGTTTTGTAATACATAAGGTGGATTCCTTGTGTGAAAAGTTGATGGGGACGCCTGTCCTTTTCGAGTGTCTTGTT